>NC_051234.1:21794980-21894980 GCF_015220715.1 Pygocentrus nattereri | reverse complement strand
CTTGGGAGATAACGTGACTCTGGCACCATCACCACCAACCAGTCGTCATTCAGCTTCACCTGAATACTGATATGCCTCACCTGTTGTTTCATGTGATCTGATAGGCAGTATTTAAGCCTGGGCTCTAGTTTAGTTCATCGCAACATATTGCTTCTGTTTCTTGTACATTTCTCCTGTACGTTGTTTCACTGTTAGCTGGACTTGATTTCCGGATTTTCTGACTTTGTTTTTGCCTTCTCCCTTTGGACTTTGCTCGCCTGGATTTCTGTCCTTTGTTAAGTTCGATCTGTCCTGGTTGCCTGTTTTTTGATCACGTCTTCGGAAAGTCCTCTGAACAGTAAAGCCTCTTTTGATTGTCTTTACCTTGAGCGTCTGACTGATTCTGTCCAGTTAGAAGTTAGATCGATCGGTTTCGACCGCTGCTTGTTCATGACTAGGATTTCGCCTACTGTTTAACAAGCTGGCCTGAGACATTGGTTCTCATTAGAAGATACTATTTAGCCCTGATAGTACTTGCATATTTATAGAATGTCATTAAGTGAGTGTATACGTAACAACTGGACATGGTTTGAGGCAAGTGTGATGATGTAGGCATGGAGTTAGCGTGATGCTAAAAGGTGTACATGAATTTCTAGCTTTTACTTGTTAGCTACATTAGCCTCCCAGCTCCAATACTAACTACTGGAGACTGAAAATACTGAAAAAAAAAATCCAAGCATGTCTTATTATCTAGTAACTGCTACAAAACTAATACATAAGTTATTTAGTTGTAATGGGCCATTACATTTTTAATGGTTAATGAATTCTTACAGATGACTCTGTGTGGGCTGCAGGCATGTATGCCTGTGTATGTGTATGTTAGACTGACCGGTGCACTCCGCTGTTACACAGGACGATGTGTGCGGCCCCCAGGCGACTGCAGAGCTCCGAAGCCACAGAAATCAGCCCGACTCCGGATGCTCCGCATGCAGCCGATCGCCCACAACACACAAAGCCCTCCATCAACCTGTAGAGTTCATCCAGAGCATTCAGAGGACGCAGGAGCTGCAGAGAGAGACAGGGAGAGAAAACTCATGTGAGGCAGGATCACTTAAAACCTCTGTGTATATTGCCTCTGTTCTGCTCAGAGACACATGCACACTAATGCAGCTGAGAAAATCAGAATTAAAAAGCAGTTTATCTGGGTAGTAAGAACTCAATTACAATACAATGCAATAATTACAAATGATATTAATACAAAGAAGTATGTCAATTTTATGTTGTGGTGTTTCATGTATGTCAATGTGATTATTTATTCGTATTTCCTTTAGTTCATTTATTTTTACTATTATTCTGTTATTATTATACTCCGCACCTCTTCTCCAGGAAGCACAGCATTAATTGTAGTTATCATCCAACATCTGGTTTGGCTAATCAGTACTTCATTAAATCAAGTGTGCTGCTGATGGAACTTAACAAAGCCATGTGATGGCTGGAGACGCTGGGGAGAAGACTGGAACCAAACTTTGTTCTTCAGATCAGCTCACAAGATATCAACTTTTTTTTTTTCAAAATAAGACATTCCTTTTACTTTTACAGTATTTATGTTTATTTGTATTTATTCCCATATCCCACATGTGCATAAATCTAAATGCCTACATCTAGTGAGAATTTTCTATGCTTAATCCTAAATCTAATCTTAACCTCAGAAACAACATAGAGCTTTTTAAAAATGCTGATGGCCCTGCAGGTTAGTACTTTTTCTTGTTTTTACAAAGTCAGGACACATTTAGTTGAAAACAAACACATGTAAACACGCAGTCTTGTCGTATACAATATATAAATACACAAGTTATGTATCACAGTGTAGCAGCACTGGATCAGCTTCAACACAGAAAGCTCAGATGTGTGTCAGGCAGAGTAAATACACACCTTGTCAATGAAAGCAGCCTTAGGAGCTGAGCTCGGGGTCAGGTTAGACTTATCCAGATAAAAGGCCCTGTAAAGGATCAACACAGGCATGTTAGAGTCTGTAGAACACAAACACAGACTTAAACAGATATAGAGGTCATGGCTATTGAGCAGGACTTGAATGCGGATGTCTCTGAAGTCTGGTGGCTGAAGAACTGTACAGTGTCTGTGAAAGGCCTGTGAAAAGAAACTGAGCTACTGGGCTCTACTCCAACAGAAACTGAGCACATTTATTCTGGGAATTAATCCAAGACTGATCTCTAAAGTCCTCTGTGAGTTGCAGTTCCACACACCAACACTGAGGGCAGTATAAGCTGGTTGTTTGAACTAATGGTCAGGTTACTTGCTCGGCAGTCGTGGGCTGGAAGTTAGGGAACCGTCCCTGTGACCAGAAGGTCGCCGGTTCGAGCCTCAGAGCCGACAGTACATGACTGAGGTGTCCTTGAGCAAGATACCTAACTCCCAACTGCTCCCTGGATGCTGCAGATAGGGCTGCCCACCACTCTGGACAATTGTGCTCATTGCCCCTTAGTGTTCGTGGTGTTTCACTTCACGGATGGGTTAAATGCAGAGGTGAAATTTCCCTGTTGTTGGATTAATTAGGGTCTCTTAATTACTTACAGGCCATCCCAAAACGATACCCAAGTTTTAGCCATTGCAGTAATTACCAGTAACAGGCCATTAGTTTTACATCATTTTTCTATGGTGAAGGCCTTGTATTTTGTCCATAAATGCTATATGATATGTACAAAATACCCTATTGCGATTATATTGTTACATAAAGTTTAGGCAAACCTGGCCAAATTACACATTTTGTTGTTTTTTGAAGTGAAAATAAGTAAATGCAAGCTATGGTAAAATTTATATGTTTTTTCCATTATTGCCTTAGGAATTTTCACCCACTGTTCCTTCCTGCGATAGGCTTGAACTGTCTAACATGCATGTTTGAGATCTATTCACAGATTTTCAACGATGTTCAAGTCAGCTTGCGTTTCTTAAAGTTGCTTATGGATTTTGAGATTTTGGATCATTGTCTTGTTGTAAATCCACTCTCATTTCAGCTTTGTTACTTGAGTGCCACTACATTCGCTTTCAGAATTTACCTGTGCAATGTTTCCTGTGCCACTGATTGTCAGCTAACCCCAAAGCTTAATATGCTTATGCTTAATGATTAGCAAGGTGTTTTTTCATCAACTGCTGCTTCTCTTTTCTTCAAAAATACCTTTGGTGATAATGGCCAACGAGTTCTATTTTCACTTCACCAGTCCACAGCACTTGTTTCCAAAGATGCAGATGTAGTTTTGCATATTTCCATATAAGCCTTTGACTGCTTTGAATAGGTTGTGTCTAATTCTTTTAACTTTTTTGACAAAAACAAAAAAAGGTAATATGGTCAGGGCTGCGCCTAAACCTTTGTATACAACTATATTGTGATTCAAAATATAACATGGTTAAAGATTTCCCAGATTTCTGATCTGGACTAAGATTATTTATGTTTTTTGGATCATATGCATATTTTGATTTATTAAATTATCCATAAAATATATGAGAATTGGTCAGAATGCTGACAGCACACAAAACATTTTGCGTTTTTGTCAACCCTGTTAAGCTTCATCTATCAAGCGCAATCATTTTGGAATGTTTGTCTTAAGTATGTTTAAATAATTAAAATCTGCAATGAGTAGTTGGTCTGTGTGCTTATCCATGTTGGTCACTGTAAATGGATAAGCATGCAGAATTGGACTTTACTGTCTGCCACCCTGTTTTCTATAACTATAGATTTTTAGCTTTTATGTTCTTTATATATGAAAATAAGTGCAACATCACAATGAGAAAATACATTTTAAATTAGAAGGGCAGATTAAAAGGCAGCAATGCCTTAATATAACTATCAAAGGCCTCTCGATCTCATTAACACAGCTTTGGATTCTTGTTACAGCAGAGGCTGCTTGTTTAATCACCCATAGGTATCTTGTGGACAATGTCCAGCATAGTCTGCTCAAAGTATTGTTTTAAAAGCCATTAAAACACTGTATTTGAATGAGAGGGCTACAATCATGGATTCAAATGAGAAAAATGAATTAGCAATATTAAATTTGACAGCCCTGATTGCATTCCTGTTGCTGACACAAAACCAATTATCTTGCATATATCCTGTAATTGCAGGTATGTGTAATAAAATTGTCTTAAGTTTTGCAATGAACTGTAAAAACTTTATCCCGAGAGTTTCTAAATCTGGCTGTGTTATCTGCCCAGACAGCATTGAAGCTCTGACCTCAGTCTGGATAAATGGTCCAAATCAAACGAGAAAAACTTTAGTACACAACAGCTTTATCTTCAGTATGCAACATCTCCTAGATGCGTTATCACCGGCGTCCTTCAACCGTTCTCTTGTCCTCTCTCTGCCCTGTTCGAGTCTGAGTGTGTTTTAATCAGAACTTTACAACTCTGTATGCTTTAACCCTTCCATAGGAAGCAGCTCTGAGCTGAGTTAACAGCCCATGTAATCAGTTCAGGAGTGCCTCATTATTACTAAGATATCTCAGATAAGGAAATAAACTCCTCATCCACATCATATACTGCAACTTCCTTTCATAAACTGTTTGGAAGCTTTGAACTGTTTTGTAACAGCTGTGCAGAACATTATTTAATCTTTAATGCTAACTTTAATCTTTAATTGAATTTAATATCTTTTATCTTTAATCTTTCATTTAATTCAGCTTTGTTTTATTGTTCAGTTATGATTAGAACTCCCTGGTGGCCCAAAGACTGAGAATTTAATATCTGTGTACAGTGGGATCTAAAAGTGTGAGGCCATATTAAAAAAAATCTGCATAGCATTTGTTTTCATTTAAACCTGGAAGTAAAGAGAGAGTTAGACTTCTGAAACATTTAAACAAAGAAAATCTATGAATAGTAAAATGAAGAAACATGCAAGACTCTGCACTACTTCTAGGTCACTATTCAAATTTAAGCAAATTAGGATTTATATCAACTTCAGTTGAAAGCAACCTGCACAGGGTCTTCATAACACATCATAAGCATTTAATAATGTGCTTGAAGTAATACATAAATATTCATGAAAGCTTGTGGTAGTAATTGAAAGATTACCTATGTTTTAAAGATGTAAATGACACTACATTCAAAAAGGTGCCTTAACTCTTTTTCGCTGAAAATATATAAAATAACAAGCCCAATTCCAATGAAGTTGAGACGTTGCGTAAAACATAAATAAAAACAGAATACGATGATTTGCAAATCCTTTTCAACCTATATTCAATTGAATACACTACAGAGGCAATATATTTAATGTTCAAACAGATAAACTTTATTGTTTTTTGCAAATGATGAGTGTCATGATTGGGTATAAAGGGAGCATCCCTTAAAGGCTCAGTCGTTCACAAGCAAGGATGGGGTGAGGTTCACCACTTTGTGAACAGCTACGTGAGCAAATAGTCCCAACAGTTTAAGAACAACGTTTCTCAACGTGCAATTGCAAGGAATTTAGGGATTTCATCATCTACAGTCCATAATATCATCAAAAGATTCAGAGAATCTGGAGAAATCTCAAGGCAGAAAACCAACATTGAATGCCCGTGACCTTCGATCCCTCAGGCGGCACTGCATTAAAAACCGACATCATTCTGTAACGGATATTAACCACATGGGCTCAGGAACACTTCGGAAAACCACTGTCAGTGAACACAGTTCGCCGCTCCATCTACAAGTGCAAGTTAAAATTGCCATGCAAAGTGAAAGCCATATATCAACAACACCCAGAAACGCCGCCGGCTTCTCTGAGTCCGAGCTCATCTGAGATGGACTGATGCAAAGTGGAAAAGTGTCCTGTGGTCTGACGAGTCCACGTTTCAGATTGTTTGATCGTGTCCTCCGGGACTTGCACATCTGTGAAGGAATCATTAATGCTGAAAGGTACATACAGGTTTTGGAGCAACATACGCTGCCTTCCAAGCAACGTCTTTTTCAGGAATGTCCCTGCTTATTTCAGCAAGACAATGCAAAGCCACATTCTGCACGTGTTACAACAGCGTGGCTTCGTAGTAAAAGAGTGCGGGTACTAGACTGGCCTGCCTGCAGTCCAGACCTGTCTCCCACTGAAAATGTGTGGTGCATTATGAAGCGCAAAATACAACAATGGAGAAGTTGTACATCAAGCAAGAATGGGAAAGAATTCCACCTACAAAGCTTCAACAATTAGTGTCCTCAGTTCCCAAATGCTTACTGAGTGTAAAAGGAAAGGTGATGTAACACAGTGGTAAACATGCCCCTGTCCCAGCTTCTTTGGAACGTGTTGCAGGCATCAAATTCAAAATGAGTGAATATTTGCAAAAATATATAAAGCTTATCCATTTGAACATTAAATATCTTGTCTTTGTAGTGTATTCAGTTGAATATAGGTTGAAAAGGATTTGCAAATCATCGTATTCTGTTTTTATTTATATTTTATACAATGTCCCAACTTTATTGGAATTGGGGTTGTAGTTTGTAATGAAAAATTTTGTATTAAATTCAAAAGGAATGCAAAACAAGTATTTTTTATTAGTGACCATAGACTTGTGGACCCCACTGTATGAATCTTGGCTTGCTCACTGACAAAGCCTCAAATATTATGCAAGGAAGTGTGTTAGCTCAGAGGTTTCTCCATTTGAGCCTCTGTGTGATGAGTATGCAAGTCTCCTTCACTATAAACAGCTTTAAGATGGAGTGTATGAGTCTGATTGAGAGTGTGAATGTGTGTGTGTAAGTGATGTCTATGCCAGCATGTGCACTTTCATCACTAGTTCATTTATGACCCAAAAGAATGACCAGCAACACACTTATAGGACTTAATTGGTGTAACCGAAAATACTAAAACAGAACTTTTGGCCACATTTGATTTTATTTAATGTTAACCACCAGCAAAAACAACCATGGAGTACAATGTCTTCATTTTAGGGAGATCTTTTTGAGGGGATTCAAAATAAGATACTTACAGTAGGAATGAGAATGTAAAAAAGTAGATAGTAAAAGTAAATAGAGTTCCCAAAACTGGATTTGGATAACTTATTAAAAGACAGAGAAAATGGGACCCCTTACAACTGTGCAAGACCTGGTAGACCACCAAATCTGTCCCCACCTTATAAATAGCACTTAATGCTTTCATCTTTGAGAGAGGAGAAAATCAAGCACAACTCTTGCTTCAGAGCTGAACAAATCCACGTGTTTCAGTGCATCCTTTTTTTAAATACCTTAACCTTAATAATTTTGAAAAACTGACAGAATTTCTCTTTCGAGTTTAGAATGAAATCCTTAGGTCCCTGTAAAAACAAAAGAAAGACTTTAGCCAGTGCTGTGTGGATCCTTTAGAAGGTTGCAATGAACCATTTGCTTCCCAACAGCCAGGAACAGCACAAGGTTTATTCGTTTTACCACTCTTCTCTGCTACACACTGTGGACAGGAACAACACTCCATATCACTTCAACGAGAATAGGTGGGGTTAAACTGCATCAAGCTTAATGAGGAGTGCACGGTCAATCACACCCAGGATGAATTCAAAACGGCTGTTTTGGCAGCTTAGTCTCCATGGACTGGGGAGTGAATGGTGCATATTGGAACTTTAACAATGCTTACTTATGACACCAAACTCTCATTTCCATTAAGAAAAGAAAATTCTTAATACTTTAAAGTTACAACCGTTCATCTGTGTAGGCTGAATGTGATGCACATTATACGTTCATAAAGCCATGAGATGAGCTGATGTGTGATCCTCCAACTCTAAAACAACAGTGCTTTGGAACAATAGCCCACTTTTTTTCACAGCAAATCTCTCAGCAGATGGTCCGAATGGCCCACACATGCCACCACACCAAATTCACACCACTGAAATGACAGGGTGGCAGGGTGGTCCCAGCAGCAGCAGATGGAGGTGTGTCTGGGTATTTATGGCTTGTTTGCTAGGCCGCTCACCCGCCACAAACCAACTGCAGCTAAAGGCGTTCTCAAAAAACCAACTGCGCACGTTCACTTCTAGTGAAGGGTGGCATCTGATTGTGTGTATTTTTTATACACACAACGTGAGGACACATCTACTTCTTCTAAAATGATTTACACTGTTAATTTTCAGTTAAACAAGAAAAAACACCTACTTTTGTTTTGTTAGCATATCATTTTTAACGTTTCCTACACCCTTTGAGACAGCCAGCAGGAAGGAGGGGCCCGAACACACAGCGGCGACGCACCTCGGCGAGGACGCTGGGGAGAGAGCTGCGAGGGTGGAAGGGGTGGAGCGCAAAGCCCGAGCTCCCCCGGTGTGCGGGAGTGACGGCGGGAGGAGGAGGGCGACGCTGGTGCTGGCTATGAGAGGCCACCCTGTTTCGTAGCGAGGCCGCTATGTTCGACTCAGGCTGCAGAGATGCCAGCTGGGGGCAATAACGAGGAGGCTGAGCAGCGAGCTCTCGTTCCCTCTCGGCTCTGGTGCTCTTTAAAAAGAGTGAGAGGGAACAGAGAGCGAGAGAGAGGGACAAGCAGCATCTCGAACTGGACCACGAGCCCTTAGAGCTTCGAGTACAGCTCGGCTTGACCCGCCATCCTTCAAGGCACGTGGAAGACAAGCGTCGAGAATGTTCTCTGTGCTGGCACCCAGGTGGTGGAATGAACTCCCACTGGCTGTCCGAACAGCAGACTGAAGACACATCTCTTCACACAGCACTTAAATGAACACTGAATTAAGTATTGATTGCAATGTATTGTGCTCCACTTGAATCATATTTTATTGTATTGCACTGTGTTTTGTAGTTGACTTTATTGTTGAATGCACTGTGTATTGTAGTTTATTGTATTGTATTGCATGGCACTGCATGGCACAGAGTTCTGTGCTCAACTCTGTTCCTTTTTTCTGTGTATCTACAGTGACTTGTTTCTAGCAGTATCTGAGCTCAGGACTGTCTTTTTCTCAAACCTATTAGTAACTAGCAAAGATACTTTCTCTAGATTTACAAAGCACTTCTTGTAAGTCGCTCTGGATAAGATCATCTGCTAAATGCTGTAAATGTAAAAAGCAGCAGCAGCAACAACGAGAGACTGAAGAGCTGAAAAGCTCAAGAGACTGAAAAGCCAGCAGCTGGCTTAGTGTTTGGGTTTGTTTTATGTGTTTATTGTGTGGGAAAATTCAAATGACGCCTGCTGCAGCTCAGAATCCTGCCTCCAGTGTCCTCCTTCAGCCCGGGGTAGCATATGCCATGCTACAGAGTATATTTATCTTCAAATTTCAGCTTTATGCTCATCAAAGTGTCGTTGTTATGAAGTGCTTAATAACCTTTTGAAAAGCGAGGTAACCTCAAACTTTTGACAGTGTGGTTTCAGCATGAGTGTGAAAACAGTGATAGGGATACTTTCCTTTTGGTCAAGTACACACTTGAGGTCTGCTCCCTCAGCAGCTGCTCTGTGGATCCTTTAGAATGCTACAATGAAACATTTGCTTCCCAACAGCCAGGAACAGAACGATGTTTAATCTGACAAAGCCCAAAAAGTTGTGGGTTTCAGGCCAAGTTTGGGACAGTTTTTCATGTACAGCATTGCATTAGCATGTAAGGAATATGCTAATGTAAATTTCACACAATCTCAGGCATCCTCTCTCTCTGTGACCTGTACAAGTCTAGCTAATGCTCAAACAACACTGAGTGAGATTTATATATGTGAGAAATTCAAGCAAATGTATAACCAATGATATTTTGCACACAGTTTGCAACATTATTTTTATTCGCAACCTTTCTCCAGCAACAAGA
This sequence comes from Pygocentrus nattereri, assembly GCF_015220715.1. Classification (NCBI taxonomy): domain Eukaryota; kingdom Metazoa; phylum Chordata; class Actinopteri; order Characiformes; family Serrasalmidae; genus Pygocentrus; species Pygocentrus nattereri. Next base: position 21,885,245 of record NC_051234.1, on the reverse strand, counting down.
ACTCTATGACCAATCACAGTTGTCTCTGGTGTTGGCATGGCAACAACCAAGACAACAGATCGTTTGTGCCATATATAGAATATATTCAAAAACATCAAAAGAACTCGTTTGCCATCTGCTTTATTACAGATGGTGTTAGTATCTCCAAAGGAAGCTCAAATGGGGCTCAAACTGAGTTACAGACACCCTAGTTATATCTGAAAGCTCTCATAAGGTCCCAACTGCTGAATGAAGCTTTGAAACATTCCGTTCTCCTTTCAGTTTTCAAGTGGAGCTTGCAGCACAGTGTCATAGTTTGCCTGTTTCGTGAGAAGCAAAAGGCATCTTTTTGATAGATATTCTACCCATTTTTATTTTTTGGCAGCACAAACAATAAAAAACAAACAAAACAAACAAACAAGAGAAACATGCATTGTGTTCAGTATGTATAGGTTTGATATGAAAAAAACTAAATAATGTCTAAATAATTTGTGTCTAAATAATTTGTGTTTTTGGGTCATTTATTCATGTCAAATGACCTTGTTCATCATGGATGAAATAAAAAGAAAGCTCACTAAATAGGATCTGTATAAAATTCTGAATGAACCAGGTCTGTCTGAAAATACGACCTGCTCATTACACGAAATGGAGAGTAAATGTAGATGTACAGCATAGAGATTTTTAAAGTTTTTTTTTTAATCCCAATTTTTCCCAATTTTCTCCTAGTTAGTATTCCGCTAATCACACAATACCATCAGCGCTAGCAGGTGAAGGTTAGCATAGGCTTCCTCCGAGACACGTGAAGTGCCACAGCATCTTTTCGAACTGCTGCTCACGTCATTGGACAGCTGAGGGCGCTCGGACGAAAGTGCCAGCCACCACATCTGTTACGTCAGCTAGGGGGTGGGGGGTCGGGGTAACCCAGACAGTGAGGCCAATTGTGCTCTTTTGGACTCCCGCATGGCACCAGGGATCGAACTCATGATCTGACTGCTAGTTCGTCTCATGTCTATCAGGCCTATTCAAAGTCGTTGGTATGAGTCGGCTTTGGGTTCAATTTCACACCTGCACATACCTCTAACACTCACACAAGCACACTCACACTCCTTTTCCATGAACTCTAGCTGCTCCTTCTGTGAGGGATGAGAAAGACAGCTAATAAATAAGTGCATGAATAAATGACTATGCTGAACAAATCAGACCTCAACAAGTTGGTCAGCCAGCTAAAAGAGTCTTGTATTACTATAGCAGGGATGGCTTATTCAGATTAAGATCAGCTCCTGAGAATTTGCTCATTTACTCAGCCACAGCAGAGAAAGCTATTTACAAAAGGGACTTGCAGGCTATATGTATTTCTGAATTCATTTGGCTGTGGGGTTTTGGGGAGCCCCTCCGGGGACCAATAAATGAGCCTTTTCCTTAAACCAAACTGGATAACACGCCAAGGTTTCCCCCTAATCAATTTTTTTTCATAAGGCACTAATGGAAGTGTGGGATGTTTGCCAAGGAAGAGCTGCTCAAGAACATCGAGAGCAGAATCAAAGAGTAGATCACAACCCCTTCAGATTCAGACCAAAACAATCAGTCGTAAAGGCTTCTGCAGCAGCATTAGGTCATTTCCCAAACCCATTGCACCACAGAACTACACACTTATATTCAAATGTATATGTATGCTCTGTGATGTGTTACATGTCAAAAGAGGAAGATGCTCAGAATTCCTTTTAGGAATTACTGCCATATTTCACTATTCAGCTGCTCGTGCATTTCTTCAACAGAGCTCATCTACTGGAGCGTGGGGAAATGAATGTATACATCATGTGACATAAAAACAGCGCCCAAGCCATTTCTAGCATAATATAATAAAAAACTAGATTGATGATTTGTCATCAAAATGAGCCTAATTTAAATAAAATTCCAACTCAGACCCAAAAAATTATACTAACCACTATTTATCATCTGCAATGAGTGCCTCAAAAAGAATGCATGGGCCCTGTGCTTGGAGTCAATAGTAATAGTCATTGAAACATATTTTATGTGCTAATAGCCTCATTTGCTTTGACATGCTGCTGAATCTTTTCAATTCAACTAAGTGGAGCAATTCAACCATTTAAAAGCTTACAATTAATGTTTAATAATGTAAAAGCAAACCATGGGTTGCAATAAATGTATAATGATGAACGACACTGTAAATTATTCTAAAATGACTAAGAATAAAATATGGAACAAGACATTCAAAAATACCTTGTGATGTCAGGTTTATAGGTCTAGTTTCTTGATATGAAATTACAAACCTTGTACTTAACTCAACTTTGTACTATGTATTTGTCCTTTTTCATATGTGAGCAAGGGAGCATGAAATTAAGTCGACAAGAAGCTGCACTGATCTTCACATTCAGTTTCCAACTCATGAGTACATACTATACATACTACTGAGAAAAGCAATTCAGAGGAGGAATAAAACTGGTCTGCTTATTGCATCTCAGCAGTCGTTCTCATTCCTCAGATATTGTATCCTCACACTGGCTAAGCCATGCAGGCATCTTCACTTTTTTAGAAACCAGTCTTGAGTTATTTTGGCTGCCTATTTGCTCTCACTGTCTTGTTGAAATCTGCTCTGCAGATTCAGATTATTGGATGATGAGATTAAGGCCAAATCCCAATTTACCACTTGCCCCACTTAGCCCTTAGTCCTCTGTTTGCACATTCACATCTAGGGGTAGGGTGTTCCAATTTTTGTTGAGATGGAGGTGTAGGATGAAGTGTTAGGGCTACATGGCCCTCCAAACGGAAGTGTTTCAGAGGCACACTCCAAACAAAGAAAACGAAAAACCGTCAAGATGGCTGCATGAGCGACCAAAGAAACCCACAAATGTATTTTTTCCGTTCATTCTTTAAAAAAATTACGATAACAATTGTATTATCTTAGTTTGGCATTTCAATGTATTATGAACCTTTTCATAAGAAGCATAAAAATCATTAGTAGTACGCTGATAGCTGGCTAAATTCCTGTTCTACCTTAAACGTTGCAGCAGTTACATTCTGGTGCCTAAAGCATCAGAACTGCTGCTCCTTGTAAGGTGGAATGTGAAATTTCTAATGAGAATCTGGCAAATAATTGACATTTAATCTCATATCACCAAAGAATTAGGGGTGGGCTATAATAGATACCTGTCCCCCCGCCCCCCTTTGTAAGCATATGGTTCTAAATGTAACTAAAGCACATCAGCGAGGTTGTTGAAGTTTACTATCACCTCCTCTACTATCACTGCAGACTGGCAGGGTCACCTGCAGAGCAGTGCTAGCAGCCTGATAATGAAGTAATGTTCTTCTTTATTTGAGGGTTGTACCATTTCAGAAGGTAAGATTTCAACCACTGGCCAACTCAGTTCCAAGAGCAAAAGGGCAACGTGACATGAATTCTCCTCTAATATCTCCCATTCATATTTAATCGCTAATGTGTAATGTCCTAGTTCTTTCGCAGAAAAGCAGCCCCATTTCATGATGTGACCAACTCAGTACTTCTCTGTGCGTGTGAGGTTCTTGGAATCATACACATAACCCTTCTATAAGCAGCCATGACGAGTTGAATCTTTGCCAAAGAGTTCTACTTATTTTAAAACATGTCTGATTTGTCTAAATGCTTGCGTGCATCTCCGTGCTTCTTATTTAGCAGAGAAGTTCTTTCATGTAGGCCTAGGAATGGATATGATTGCGGTGCAGTTCATTACTGCTTCTTCTTGTGAAAGTAACTAGAAGCTACACTGAATCGTTTGAACTTCACATTCAGTTTCTATCTGAACACATGAGGGGAACCAATATAAGCCTCAGAGGAAAGCAATTCAAAGAAAAATAAAACCATTCCAGTTATTGCATTCCAGCAGTCTTTTTCATATACCTATCAACGCTCAGATATTGTATAATGGGTAATGCCCCAGCTTTAGGCAATTTAGTTTGTTTTTCACTCTCAACCAAAGCATTGCATCATGGTTGCGGTCCAGTGGTTAAAGTTAAAGTGTGCATGCCCTTAAGTGGATGAATAAATCTACAAATAGCTTTTGTTCTAAACTTCGGGCTTGACCAACATCTGACCTCAAAGCAACTCTCACTAACGCTTTAAAGACACCCAAACATGAAGTCATAGTGGAATTCGCTCTGTCTCATACAGACATACTCTCAGCTGGTGGTTAAATAGTGGTTTCTTTTTGGCCTGGGTCAGGCCAGATTGCTCAGTCAGTTCCTGCTGCTACTGCAGCCTTGGTAGGGGAATCATGCTGAAAGCTTTCTTGCAGATCGAGCCAATTTTTTTTTCAAATTGTTTTCAATGGGAGAAATATGTTCTTTTGCTGCACTCAAGGCACCTTGCATTGCATGCTTTTTACAGAAAGCAGAAGGCTTGGAGTGTCAACAAAACAAGCAGTTCATCACCAAAGAACAAATGGCAGAGCATTCGGCCTACATATTTACTGAAATGATATCTAGCTAGCTATGCTACACAATATTAAACAGTTAGCTTGTTACATGTCAAAGATACAGCTAATTACCAGTTACAGTCTTGATGCTCGGCAACACAGACAAACACAAGTAGAAGCAAAGCTTCCTGACCTTATATTCTGATGAGCACTGGTCATTGACTGCCCTTTGTCTACAGCTTCCAGCCAGCTCTGCCACTAAAGCAGAACTGAACATAACAGTGTGTGCAAAGTGGAAAGAAAAGAGTGGCCACATAGCCACATAGACAAAGACGGTGATGTTCTTCTTTATTTTAAGGCTGTGCATCCAGGGAATGCTCTCTGACCGACAAGCGAATGGACTTACTATCTCAATACAGCTTGCTGGATTAGCTTTCGCTCAGTGGTTAGCTTTATGTTGGCAAACTTCTCTGAATTGAAAAGAGAGAAAGAGCTCACTGACTTTTGTTAAGCCTGCGTGGGGGGATAAACCTCTTCAGCCTTCATCAGAAGATACTGCTTATGTATGCACTGGCCAAGATTACGAGCATCTAGTTGGTAAAGTATATTGGACATTTTTTTGGTACAGGACATAGTTTGGTGACTGTATTATGTGCCTACAACAACAAGATTGAGCTACTAAGAAAGTAATAATGGAGTTAGGTTCCAAGGGGCTTAAACTTAATATACAGTACAATATAAGGATACTATATTTTGTGTGTGTATATATATATATATATATATATATATATATATATATATATATATATATATATATAATTTTATATCACAATATATTTCAGCTGTGTAAGCATGTATCAGGTGTACTTCTGTCAATTCTCAGTGGGATGAAATGAACAGACACTAAACAGCTCCACATATCTGGCATTAAGTTAAAGGCCGTAAGTGCTGCTTTGCCATGTCCCTGATTATTTTATTGGTTAAAATAAAATTGATATTCATATTTGAAACATGACCCTGCTACAGAATCGTAAACACTTCTGCAGTGCTACTGTGTCGAGCGAACTGCAGCCTCCATCCAGCTGACTGACCAACCACGACCTGCATGACACACTGCTATTTATCAACTCACTCACACAAGGTCAGAGAAGCAGGAGCCATCCATCTGCATCCAAACCCACACCTACTCGACTGACACGCTGAGCGATTAAGCATGCTGGAAAAACAACAGATCAATGAATGAAAATCTTCACAGGAGGTTCAATTAACAGCCAACAGATTTCAACCAAACTCAGTTTTAGCCACAGGAGACAGAAGAGACGGAAAGAACGTCATGCCGGCTTAACAGAACATCAACTCTATGAATTAAAATGCAGAGTTATTATTGTTGTACTGCTATACAAAACTACTGCAAATTATCATAATATAATAACATAGTTACATAATGAATTACATTTACAAAACTTTTACATGGCAGGTTCGAGTCTGCACTCATCTTTTTATTTTTTCTATGTCAAAAATGGCACAACAATAACTATCAAATCAAAAATTCAATCATTATAAAATATTTCTTCTACTTATGAACACAAATACAGTATGAACTGAACATTTTGAATCTGTATTTTCCACACAATGTGTGGAAGTGAGAAAAACATTACGATTTAATTATAACATGGTTTTGCTATCACTGCCAACAAATGTAGTAAATGATTAATTGAAAATATAATAATAATAATAATAATAATAATAATAATAATATATGCCATTTTATTTCTACAGCCCTTTTTCCAAGCTCTAGTTCAATATTTGAACCCCTTATTTTAATCCCTTAGCAACTACAGGTCTTCAACGCAAACTGGTTGAGCTTTTTAGGTTACAGAAACCATTTGAGGCCATTTAAGAGGTTTTAAACTGCAATGCTCAAACATTTGAACACACCTGGTCAAATTACATGTTTGCATGTGCACAACCTCTACATATTTGCCACATTTCAATGTTTTTACATGACCTAAAATGACTGAGAAAGAAAAAGAAGTTCTAAAACAGATGTAAGTATTAATGAAGAGATGACTGCAGTATATCTTTAATCATTTAATTATTTCTAGTGTTTGAATATGAAGTGATTGAACAAAATAACAGCAATTATTAAAATGACAAGTGATCCCAAACTTTTGCACTGTAGTGTACTGTATTGCTATTAGAATAGTTGATGTTGAAATGTTGATGTATTTTTAGAGTTTGCTATCTGACAGCTAAATGTAACTGGATCTCCCACTGTGTGGCCTGCAGCTTTATTCCTGTGACCACATTCACATCACACACACTGAGGGGCTCTGAAAGGCGGAGAGAGTGAGTGTTTATGCACAAGCATGTAATTCAGGACAGGACGACCCAACACGCCGTGACAGCCCGGAAAAATACACACCGTCCTTTGGCTGTCTTTAGGACAACAAAGCGTGACAGAGAAACACTTCAACTCTGATAACCTTTCAGTCTGAGCCTTACAATAAGAGCATCCCAGCACTATTGTACTCAGGTCAGTCTATACGCCATCTGCCCAAAAGTGGTCAGACAGCCCTACTAATTAGTGATTTCAGTTACTGTAAGGCACAACCACTGCTAACACAGGTGTTCAACTGTGCACACAGCTCTCAGAATCTCCATAGAAAGGCAGTGACCAATAGAACAGGATACTCTGGAGCAGCAGCATATGAGGTCACCATGCTCAATGCCAAGTGTTAGCTAGAGGGGTATAAAGCCCACAGGATTCCACTGAGGAGCAGTGGAACTACATTTTCTGGAGTGCTGGAGCTCCAAACAATACTTCTGAGACGGAATAATCTTTTGGCTGAATGCAATCCAATAATCACAGCAATGTCCCAACATCTAGTATAAAGCCTTCTCAGAAGAGTAGAGGCTGTTATACCATGAAACACTTGATTTCAGAAGAAATGCTGGGAAAAGCATCCACTGGGGACAGAATCATATTTATACTGAGATGCATAAAACATTTTTTGACATAAAAGTTAAGATAGGAAAATGTGATTTTATCTCAACGGAGCCATTTCGAAACCATTCCGCTACGACTGGATGTTACCCCCTATCCTTATCCAAGAGAGACTGTTCTCAGCAATTAATACCAGACATGACAATAACAAATATGAGCATAAACAGAAAAGAATTCTTTGTTTGCAATAAATTTCTCTCATGGCCTGAGTGTATGTGCTACATACCCTTACAGCTACATGGTTGGCACAAAAACTGTGTATTCATATCAGCTTTAAGTTGGAGTTCTGTACTCAATAAATGGTCAGAATGGACCCCTAGGAAGCTTCACACATGCTTGTGATTTGCAGATTAGTTTATGGTTTTGGATGACTGAAATCACTTCATGAGTAATGACAGCCTACCTCAAAGCACATCTGGTATGTGGGAGACAATGAGGATCAGAGGAAGCCCAAATCAAACCCACTGCCTCCACATACAGATGTTTGTTTTTATACATTGTCAGGACATGGGCTCATGTCCCATAGGTACACAGTAAAAATGTCTCATCAGATCAACCTAAAAAAATGACTTCATGTGGTAACGAGTAAATTAACTAGTTTTATTTATTCTAAAAACTGAATGAACAATTCTTTTTATCAGAGTACTTTTTAATTAGAATAAAAGTAGTTCAATTGCTTGTTACTATATAAAGTATTTTGTTAGGTTGATTTTTACAGTTTAAGTTAAGTGATACTTTTTTGATCCCACAACCGGGGAAATTCCACTTCCGCATTTAACCCATCCGTGAAGTGAAACACCACATACACACTAGTGAACACACACATACTAGCACTAGAAGTCCCAGAGATTTCAACCTACCCCCTGAAGTCCTGAAAGTGGATGTTAGCTAAAATCCTTCAGGTCACTCGACCCGTCTCTGGGTTCCAGAGGTAGAAATGTTGCCCGGGGAGCAGTTGGGGGTTAGGTGTCTTGCTCAAGGACACCTCAGTCATGGACTGTCGGCCCTGGGGATCGGCCAGATCCCTAACCTCCAGCCCACGACTGCCCCCTAAATATATATAAATATATATATTTCTACTGTTGGAAGAAAACCTTGTATCTCCATTTTTGCCGGTTTTCAGTTTTTGACATAATTTGAAAATACCTTTTGTCACTTACACTACGTTTAAATTTCATTGAGAATGGACAAAATAAAATGGGCCAAAATGACTTAGAGGAAAGTCTGGTTCCATTGACTTACATTAAAAGTAAAATAGTTTTTTTCCATCTCCTGTAAAGTTACCTTTTTGGAGATATGTGGTTTTATTCTGACAGCAATTGAGTCTATCTACATATAATAATTACATCTACATCTACATATAATCATTTTTTAAGGCCGAACCCTAATCCTAACCTCAGTGTTCAAAAAGGAATGGCTTTGCTCTTTCAGTTTTAAAATTGGGCCACAAAACTTTTGTTTTTCTCTGGTTTTCCAATGAAGCAAAGCCCTCCCTGCAAGTACCCCTCCAACCACGCCCCCAGAATGAGCTTTGCTAGTGACTGACTTTACAACAACATCATCCTCGCACAAAGCTCAAAGATGCTCTCTTATAGCACAGACAGAGATGTGTTTGTGGTTAGAGCTCAGATTCCTCTTGGCAATGTTATTTATCCCAACAGCAGTACATTACTTACACTGTACACATTCATACATACAGAGAATGGCACATCATTTCACAGTATCAGTGACAAAAATAATCATGGTTTCAATTATAGTAGTAGCTTCAAATATAGCATTATTTCCTTACTTTTGTTAAAATACACTGAACATTTTTAAAAGGACATTAATAATGAACATGGAATTATTTATATTTTAAAACTCTAAAGGCCCATATGTATATCAGCATATCAGGATTATAGTAGTTACTAAACCATTTATAGTAATTACTAAAAAAGAAGTGTTTGGATAAATACTTAAATAATAAGTCAAGGACAAAATGATCATCATCCTCTGGAAATTTAGTCCTTACAAAGCAAAAGGATACACACATAGTGACGGCTCCAGTGTAGGTGCAAGTTTGGTGGGTAGTGAAGTTTAACTTTGAGAGAAAGATACAGGACAATTTCTCTCTTTCATTCTGTGGCCACACCAGCCACAGTGCTCAGCTCCATTAGATCAGTGCAAGATAACAAGGTGCTGAGGGAAGACAGCTGACAGCACAGCTGCAGGCCGAGCAGACTGAAGGAAAAACAAACTGTGGGAATTAGTCCTATGACAGGTTAAAAGTGGTAGGACCTTAAATTTTAGTCGAAACTTCAATATAGTGTTATACAATTCTGCCTGATCCTGCACGGAACTCATGGCACCATTAGGGCAGGTAAATATGACGATATTTAACATTATCATAATAAATTACTTTTCTGAGCATAGCGTGGATATTGTTAGTAATTAAAGAACCCTGACCAACTGCATGTTTCATCATAAAGACAACATAATTAGGCAGGTATTATTGGATATAGTGCAGCACAGGATGTGAAATGTTAAATAAAAAGTAGTACCCCTAGTTTGTTAAGGTACAGCGTGATTCAAAAAGGTTCTTTAGATTTCAAAGCACCATATGTTTACAACCATGACATGCCTAGGAACCAATCACATACCAATTGGTCTACATTGCACTGAAAGAGCGGTGAGTACAGTGACACCCGACATGCTTAATCGAGTATGTGATGAAGTTGCCCATGGTGCTGATGTTGTCCGCACACCTGGAGGAGGTTCATATTGAGCACTTGTAAAATTACATAATAAACTTTATGCGCAATTAAACCATTTACAATTTACTACGGTGTTCTTGTATGATTTAAGAAATCGGATGAATCTTATAGAATCATGTATTTTTTAAATGTGCCAAATCTGAGGAAAGCAAAACATATCTTGACAATTATCTTGCAAAATTCAAAGTACTGTAATATTGTATTTTTGCCATATCACCCAGATCTAGAAACCAAAGCCTGACAAAATTTGAGGGGTCCTGAAAGGCGCAACCGTCTAATCTCATGAATTACTTTTCACTGACGTCCCAGAACCTTGCATTTCTTTTTAAATGTGGTAAAGACAAGCTACTTTTGTCAATAACAAGTTGTCCAGTAAATATTAACATCATACCTTGAATGAATTTGTGATAGACTGAAGTTATGGGGGAGGTAGAGGAGGTTCAGTGACAGTAAATGAAAAAGGTTTTTTGATGTGCTTGCAGTGCTAGTAGTGACCAGTGCATGTCACAGTATATTCACCAATTCTAAGTTCTCACAAGTTCTTCTTGACTCTTGACTTAGCTCCCCTCTCCTTCCTCAACCTAATTCTCTCTCTATCTTCTCTTTTCTCAGTCTCTTCCTGCCTTTCTCCCTCTTCTCATTCGTCCTTCACAGAGCCAGCGTGTGTTCCCCCTCACATCTGCCTCTCATTACAGCAGGAGGCTCTTCTGTCAATTCCATTAATCCTGATAGTCCTCAAAGTGCTCAGGTCACTCTCTCACTGCCAAGCCTTCTGCTTCACCATTTGGCTGAATCATGGCATGACCCAACCTGCCTTTCAGCAAAAAACAAACCCCACTCAGCCAAAATCGTGCAGGTCAGGAAGCTTTCATACAGAAGTCACAACTGCATAAAGTTGCCTTATTCATTATATGCAGTATTATTAAACTATAACATATAAACAATGACAAATTTTCATTATTCTACTGTTTGGTTCGGACATCATTTCTCAGATGTTTCAGGCTTGGGTTGGGTTTTTTCCCCCATAATTTCACTACTTTCAGTGCTTTTTTAAACTGGAGTTACCCACTCAGTACCGAGGCCCGCAAGATCCATACTCATGACAGGACATAAGAGTCAACTGATTCAGGAAAGTAGTTTAGTTCAGCCAAAGTGTTGTTTAGCCAAACATATATGCTCAATATGTTCTACACAACATATTCAACATATTTAAAAATTCTATGCTCAGAAAGAGTTTTAGTATTAAAACAAATTCTCAGGCGGGAAAGGGTGGAGAGCCCTCTCTGGGTTGCGGATAAGCTCTTGCCTCAAGTGGAGGAGTTTAAGTATCTCGGGTCTTGTTCATGAGTGATGGTACAAGGGAGCGGGAGATTGACAGGCGGATTGGTGCTGGGTCAGCAGTGATGCAGGCTCTTTACCGGTCTGTTGTGGTAAAGAAAGAGCTGAGCCATAAGGCAAGGCTCTCGATTTACTGGTCGATCTACGTTCCCACCCTCACCTATGGTCACGAGCTTTGGGTAATGACCGAATGAATGAGATCGCGAATACAAGCAGCCGAAATGAGTTTCCTCCGCAGGGTGTCTGGACTCTCCCTTAGAGATAGGGTGAGAAGTTTGGTCATCCGGGAGGGACTCGGAGTAGAGCCGCTGCTTCTTCACGTCGAGAGGAGCCAGTTGAGGTGGTTCAGGCATCTTGTTAGGATGCCTCCTGGACGCCTCCCTTGGGAGGTGTCACAAGCAAGTACACCCGGGAGGAGACCCCGGGGAAGACCCAGGACACGCTGGCGTGACTATATCGCCCAGCTGGCCTGGGAGTGCCTCGGAATCCCCCCGAGGGAGCTAGTGGAAGTGGCTGGGGAAAGGGAGGTCTGGCTTCATTGCTTAGGATGCTGCCCCCGCGACCCGAACCCCGGAGAAGCGGAAGATGATGGATGGATGGATGGATGGATGGATGGATGGATGGATGGATGGATGGATGGACAAATCTTGCTATATTTCAATTTCGGACAGGATTATTTTATTATATTGTATTGTTCTTTTTTATTGGTCGGTGTTCTAATGATGACTGTTGTCACTGCGAGGTATCTGATGCTATGGTTTTACTTGGCACTTTGGGTGATGGACAAAATTAAAATTTGATTATGTAGTTTTTGTTGGGAAATAATTTTATTGTACTCGGGTCAGTTTCTGATTTAAAATATAATAATACAGTACTAGTCAGTCTAGCGTCAGTTTCAGATTCAGAACACGATGATGTGATTTGGATCAGGTTCAGAGACAGAATTTTGTTGGGCTCGGGTCAGGTTTGGGCTTAAAACGAGAAGCTGTATATCAGTTTGGGTCAGGCTTGGTCAGAAAATTCACATTCAGGTCCACATCAAAATTTCAGGCCCTATTAAAGTTCTACCTAGAAAGCACCACAGACCTGACAGTTTCTATTACACGTACACTCACTTGGATGTAACAAGGCACTGTCAAAGACGTACAAAAACAGGGAATGTGTTTTGACTGAAGTAGCAGCTCAGTTATGCCTGATCTATATCCATGTCAGGAATTAATTGGACGGCCGACATTTTGAAAGCTGAGAAGTTTCTCTTTTTCCCACCTCTGTGCTCACTCTCAACATTCAGTCAATAAATTAATTTGGAGCATTTCTTGAATGCCACCATCATCACTCTGCAAAAATAAGCAGCATATTCGTTCTCTCTGAGGTGTGAAGCAGAGTACAGAGACTGAGTTATTACATGAGAACAAGGTGACTTTTTCCCCAAATGCAACAACTCAGCAGAAAATAAAAATGACTCAGCACAGCTCGCCGTCTGCTGGAAAGCAAAAGCCAAAGCCACCATTTGTTGTAGACAAAGAACGCTAACTTTGTTCTAAATTATCACATTCAAATGCAAACACTAGCTTATTTTCCACTGTGTTTTTGCCAGGCCAGATTTTCTTTTGGTCAGTTGAGCGCACATATGGCCAGCTTATGGCCATGCACACCATATGCCAGCATGGCAGATATCTCTTTATGAATATCAGCAACAAAACGGACTGGGTGCAGCATGTTGTGACTAATTATGTGGAGTTCTTGCATCCTGTCGCAGCAGACCAAGCAGAAAACCAAAGCGCCTTGCATATAAGCAGCTCCTGTTTTAGCATCAGTAATATTTTGAAGGTGCAACTATAGCTCACAATAATGCAAGCATTTTGCAATTCCATACGAATTACTTCTCAGGAAAATCTCAATGAGACATAAAGAGAAGGTGTGTAATCTTTCAATTCATACATTTTTGTGTTTGTAAGTTTAAGAGGAGATATTTATTATGACTTTGTTATGCTTTGTTTACGTTATGACAGTAGACAGATGAGGGTAAATTGGATGTAGCGTTTCTCTCAATGGCGCAATGACAAAAAAGTCTGCCACAGCCAGCGGCAGTGACAACGTACTGTTGTGGTCAGCAGTACACAACTCTTGCTGTCAGCCGCAGTGGTTGGAATGAACCAGATGTTGGTTTGTTTGGAAACATGGTTGCTGAGTGTTTGTTTATAGCTGGGAAAATAGGGCACTGTACACATACACTTTTGTTCATCAAGGTACAAACAATGTAAATGTACCCCCCAAAAATACAACAATGGTCTAATAGTCTAACGTCTTAAATAAGGTGCCTTAGTTTACCTTAAATGACTTCAGTACACTACATTCACAAGATACATATTTGTACCTTTTCACAACTTAATGTTTTAAACACATTTCATCACTGATTACACCAGTTCTGCTGGTGAACGAAGCACAAAGCAACTATTTTGTGAATGCCAACATGTTAATGCAGCCTAAGACTTCATGTAGAACTACAGTCCATGAAGATAATTTTCAACTGAACATGCACAGTACAACATACATAATTGAATACACTGTCCAAAATGTATTCAGTCATGTATTCTGCTACAATATATATGTATAAAAAACATATTCCAATTTTTTAGAGTAGAACATTTAGAATATTTAAAATACATATTAATACATAACACACATGTGGAAAATTCAGTATACTTTTTTTACTTAATTCACACTGTTCCTTGCTGTTACTGTATGGCAATTTTCTTCATGAAATTCTTCTATTAATATGTTTGCTATCATTTTTCTGAAATGATCAACTTTTTTTCTTTTCTCTTCCACTGCATGTTCAAGTCCACTGCTACTCACACAAGTCCAGTACATCACCAATGCTGAACATTACTTACAAACATGTCCACTATTGAGGAGATTGTTAGTTTCATCATCCCTCAAAGTAGTTTATTAATACTGAGATTAATAACTGGTGATTACAATGATTTATGAGTCTACACAGGCTTTAGCAGAGCTCAGTAACACGGAGATTAATAACTGATCACCACATTGATTTATCAGTCTACTCAGGCTTTAGTAGAACTCAGTAGCCCTGAGATCAATAACTGATCAATAGCTATGACTCAGGCTTTAGCAGAGATCAGTAACACTGAGATTAATGACATCACAGTGTTATTAATCACCGTGATCATGCCCCTGTGGAGAGGCAAAAATAATAATACCATGTTTCATCTCTCCTCCCACCACTTATCATGGAGACAACAAAAAAGTACAGCGAGCTCAGAGACCCTCCCTGATTCACTCACAAATGCGTCACAGTACAGAAAGTAATGTTTTCCTTTCCCTTTCAATTCCCATCAATTGCAATTGTGCTGAATTCACACTTCAACACTTGGAAATAGAGAAGAACTTAACAGAAAATTCCAGCAATGTGTCTCAAAATGTCTATGATAATTAAATGCTTAAGATTTAAACGAAGTGATTGAGTAGCTTGATGTGAAATATTTTGTTCAAGAGAAACAAAGTCAAAATGTTCACAGTGGTGGTAATAGGAACTAGATGTCTGAAGAATTAATGTCTCTAAAAGCTAAGTAAGTTATTACATAAAATGGTTATGAATACACAGTGTGATGTCTGAAGCATTGCTTTATATAGATCTTTTAAATTGATTCAGGGTGGAGAAGTACATGTAGGGTGTTATGAGGAAAAATACTGCCGGAGGGAAACTATTTAACCATCATCAGTATTACATACAAAACATATAAGACACATGCAGGTCAATTCAGGTGGTTAATAAAATGACATTATTTGCATTAAAAACATTATGACCCTTGGTTTTAATTGCCAACACTGTAAAGAAATCTGAGTCTGTATGTTCCCCTACAGTGAACCGTTTCATATCAAACCATTCTGAACAACATTTTGTACATCTTAATGACTAATTTATGCAAACCCTTAGTGGAATTCCCCTTTTAAAACATATTCTCAGATCCATCACTTTTAAAAGCATAGTACAAGAGCAAAAAGATATACTGAATATCTTCTATTATGTGAGCTGGATGCTGAGATTCTGCCTATTGAGCTTCTCTAAGAAGGCTGTGATAGGATGTATGTGAAGCACCTATCACTGTTAGGCAGCACAATCACGTTTGGCAGATCGCCTTGATATACTTAAAATGTGCCCGTCTTCAAGCATCATCAAAAGCTAGACTCTGAAACTTTCTCCAAAATATTATTTCTTCTTTTTAACACAGACACCATTGATATTCAGACAGCATTTCAGGCCAGATGAGCCGCCAACTCCGTCTCCAGAGGGGAACGGAAGATATATGTATACATATGCAAACACCTATTCCTTGGTTTTTCCACATTGCTTAGTTACATTGTGATAACTGAGCCACTCAGATGTGAAGGTCGAATGGGAGAGGAGTGAAGTTTGTGAAAGTACAGTGTTCTAGCCGTGTCTATGTGAGCTATAATCCTACCTGAGTCGTTTGTAGTACTGTTTGACCTTCTCCAGAGAGGCTGCATTAATCTGGGACTGATATTCCTCCGCAGAAACACTGTCTCTATAGTAATAACCCTCCATACTCTCCAATGCTGCGGGAAAAACAGACCAGACGTTACTAACGAAGACATTTATTAACATATACATTCGCAACCACGGGTCCAATTTGGTCTGTTGAGTCGGGGGAACCAACAACAAAAGGCTATAGCTTACATGCAGCAATTCAAACATTAAAATGGATAAACAAAGAAAGTCTACAGTTACATTTATGATACTGATATCTCAAGCTTTATAAGTCAATATTAAAACATAAAAACAAACTAGAGGAAGAAAGTTTCTGAACAAATTTTAAGGTGGCTTGACAGACCCATTGGTATGGAATCCCAGGTGGTTGCTAAGGTGTTGCTAGGTCGTTCCTATGGTATCCCAGGTGGTTGCTAAGGTGTTGCTTGGTTTTTCCTAGGGTTTCCCAGGTGGCTACTAAGATGTTGCTAGGCTGTTCCTATTGTATTCTAAGTAGTTCCAATGCCATTGCTATGGTATATCAGGTAGTTGCTATGGTATTGCTAAGCAGTTGCTATTGCATCCACTATATATATATATATATATATATATATATATATATATATATATATATATATGAAATAAGCATGTTTTAAATATTAAAATATACACACACACCTTGGGTGAAGAGGACGGGGTAAATCTTGAAGCCTCCTCCATGCCTCAGTCTCTGGGGCAACTGCTGGAAGTAGAAACCCTCAAGATAGAAAAACACCTTCACAGCCTGCCTTGTACCCTCCACCTGATAAGAGATGGGCATGTCTGCACAGACAAAACAAACACAGAGTAAACACAGAGGATGTCAAGAAACACTACGACATAAAAACTTTATGGGGACTTGTAGATGTGGGCAAACAAGGCTGAAATGTGCTTCATAAATAATAAATTAAAATTAAATTTATTGAGTACAGAGCACATAACAAGGGTTCTTTAACTTAACAACAGCAACAAATACTAACAGAATAATAGAGGCACTCCATCATAGAGAAGACCCATTTAAGCATTTAGACGATTCCTTAATGTTCATGGTTCTATACACTGCCTTTAATCAAGAACCTTTTATATGTGTATTAGCTGATATATGCCCAAGACAGTCATAATTAAAGTACAAGTGGTGTAAATATCAGTCTACACAATGACTTGATTCAAGTACACATCTTTAAGAAATGATTCCTACAGAATTGTGAAATTGTGAAAAATGTAAAACTTCATCACAGTTTAATTATCTTAATATTCCATTCAGAATTCTGGTTAAAATGCACAGAATAAACAACAGTAATCTGGAGGAACTCATTACAGTTTTAACAGGGCTATTCACCAGTTTTGCAGAAACTTTTTTTTGAACATCAGAGTTTAAACTCTATGTAAGTATGGAGCCCCTGAAGGTGAGCACCAGATACTAAGTGGTGAGCACCCCATACTACGTGCTGAGCACCTGATTCTATGTGTTGAGCACCAGATGCTATTAGGTGAGCACCAGATAAAGATATGGTAAATGTCTTTGATAGCATGTGGTGCTCACCACTTAGTATCTGGTGCTACATACTCAATAACATCCTGTGTTCACCACTTAATATCAGGTAAATACTGGATAGTGTTGTGTGCTCACCACTTAGTATTAGGTGCACACCACTTAATATTGGGTACACACCACTTAATATCGGGCGCTCACCACTAACTGGTACATACTTGATAATGTGTGCTCACCCCTTAGTATCGGGTGCTCACCACATAGTTATTGGCACTCATCAGATTTAGCTAAAAAAAATATCACACATCCCCTCAGGGGCTCTGTAATGTAAGAACTCAATGCCTGGCATAAATTTCTGTTCTGAAATTTCTGTTATGAAACTTCTGTTCTGAAACTTGGTTAAGCAACGTATTAGCGCTCATTAGTACTTGATAGTATTGTGTGCTCACCCCCACATTATCTGGTGCTCACCAGATTTTTTGCCTAAAGAAAAAAAATCACATGTCCGTCCATGAGCTCCGTAACATAAGAACTCAAAGCCTGGCATAAATTCCTGGTTTTTTTTGTTTTTTTTTTTACAATAACAGAAACTTGGTTAAGCAATGTATTAGCGCTCCTTACTGTTGTTTGTTTATGTAATGTGGCACTTTCTTATATAAATTATCAATGTTAACTGGTATACTTTCCAGTTCTATTGTGATGTGTGCATCCACAACAGTTAATGAAAAATCTCTGCAGGTGGTCAGCCTTGCAACAGAGGGGGCGCCCATCAGGAAGCTCAATTCCTAGGCGAGATTGAGCTGAGCCTAATTTAAAAAGATCTTGAAGAACAGCCACAAAAAATGTAATTATTAGACAAGCCAGCTAAGGGGGCTCTTGTACAGTCTAGGAGGGAAAAGGCCAGGGGGTCAAACCCCCACTGATGTCTATCTGTGCACATGCCTGATTTTTACATTTGAAAACAGCCTAAGACTTCTGCCCTTGCTGTAGTGTAGCTCTGTCTGATAAGGCAAACGTGACATCCTTCACTCAGACGTGATGTCCTTCACTTACTTGCGACGAGCGACTCCCCATCGAACTGTCTGAAGTAGAAGGTGACCTTCTCCAGGTCCAGCAGAGCCACCTGAGTGTCCTCCAGCATGGCCTGTTCATCTGTCTGAAAGAACAAGACAGTAATACATCACTACACTAACATGTTCAACTCTGCTGCATGAGTCCATATGGGAAAATCAGTCTGTAAAAAAAACCCTGTTTTATTAAAGTATTAATAGTGATAATGCTTAAAAAAAAGAATATAATGCGTAATACAGCCAAAGCAGCAATTTGCGGGGCCCAAGCACAATTCAGCAGAATGAGATGTTACGTGCCAGCATGCGGCCCTAGTATAAAAAAAAAGATAAATGAAAGTCTTTCATAGTTTTTAAAAAGTCCTCCATTTACCCTGATTACAGAAGGGGGTGGGGTCAAAGAAATCTCCAGACTGACCTTCTTACATAAGTGACATATTTTTATTAACAGGTCAAATAATTGACAAGTAGTACACTTTCTGACTGATGTAACTGGTAATTGAGATGCTGTTCAGCTAAAAGACCTGAACCACTTGACATTCATTATATATCTGCAGGGTCTGGAAAAAATGCAATCAAAATAAACTATTTCTATATGTGTCTATATATACTGCACACCCAAATTCTCTCTCAATGCTTCTTCTCTCTCTTCTTGGTGTTGTAAAAAACCCAGTCTGCCCTTGGCTCAGGATTACAGCTCTCTCAGTTAAATCTCACTCAGGATGATGCTGAACGCTGCTCTTCTGCTTCCGAAACATTTCAAAGATTTCAGACAGTCACCCCAGGCTCATTTGGAGGCTTCTCTCAGCGTTTAATTCACCCTGTCCTACCATCCTTTCATGTAGCGGCCCACGAAGCCTGAGAAATTCCCTGTGGGTTAGGCAGTGTAACCTCCTTCACTCTACAGGCTGAGTGGAGAGGTGGAGAGGAGACACCAGCATGGTGGAGATAAGAGAAAAAAGCTTCTGCTGCTGAGAAAACACACATTACAGCTAGAAAAAGTGCAGGGAAGGGCCACAGGGGTTATTTTCTACGCTTTTTCTGACACGCTACTTAATTATCATGTTTGGCCTCAGTGTTAAACGTTTGTAGTAGACTGCCTCTCCGCTATCTTTGCAATTTAATTCAGAAATAATTGGCAAAAACTGAGGAAAAAGGAAAATAACTGCCTTCCAAAACTCGCAGAGTGAGCCATTCAGTAGGGGAAAGTTTTTTACTCTTGAGCGTAACTTGGGTAGGTCTAGGCCACCTACTTTGCTCACTGACCCACATGTATAATTCCCCTAGAAAAGCATTGACCAATAGCATGGGACGCACTGGAGCAGACAAACATAACCCTAAGCTCACTATACCCAATGCCAAGCTTTGGCTAGAGGGGCATAATACTTCCCAGCACTGGGCAGTGAAGCAGTGGATCTGTGTTCTTGGCAGTGACTGAGGTCCTTCCAATATGTCTGGGATGAGTTGGAGTGACATTTGTGATCATACAACATCAGTACTTGACCTCACCTCACCTGAATGCAATCAAATCCTCACAGCAGTGTTCCAATATCTACTGTAAAGCCTTCCTAAAAGAGTGTAATGCAGCAAAAGGGTACAAACCCTCTAGTAACACCCTTGATTTCAGAAAAACGCTTGATTTCAGATAACAGGTGTCTGCAAACATTTAGACATAGAGAGCCAGATGTGTGAATACGTATTGAGTTTAATAGTGTAATTCTGTTCATAAACTTTTTTGCCATGAGTTTGAAGCCTCAATCTGATCCTATCATTGTGAGGAAAAGCCTTCAAACATGACTCTTGAGCCCCTAATGCAAATTTAGGCCTGGTTTTATAAGGCTTAAAAGGTTTGAAATCAAATCTGTCACAGCAAATTGTTCCAATTTTAGTAAATTGAGCGAAACATTGAATCAGCCAGACTTCCAGTATCTTCACCAAATTCTTTCCATGTAAACAGCTCATAACCTATTACTTTTATAGTTGTCAAAAAAGAGAAAAGTAAAGCAAAGAAGCCTTAAACTTTGTAATAAAGGTGCTGTAATTATGACAATTCTTTCTGCCAAGAAAGTAATACACTTTCGTGTTATGGACAGAGCCACAAAACTGTCGCAATATCAGGTTCAGCTCAGCTTTTTCAATATTTACTTCAACCTGAATGTTGTTTTGTTCCATACAGTGTGTAAAGCATTTCACAGCCCATCTTGTCTGCCAAATAATAATGATAATGACTGTTTCTGGCTAATTTCAGTTCACTGTTAATCTGCCATCTCAGCTGTGGACCAAAAAGCTTGTTTGGTGGCAATGACAGCTTCAGAATTTGATGGAGTCTTCTTCAAAACCTGACCAAATGGCTTGCAGGACAAATGTTATGTTATAGAAGTTATCTAATGCGTCTGTTTTCTCTTTTTGAATGTGATACAGCAGAAACTCATCATTTAGCTCCTCATTAACTGCTGCTCAGCAGAATGATACATTAGTAGTGAAAGAAATATGCTGTTATCATAAGTATCAGCACATGCAGAGCACTTCTCAACCAATCAGACTGTGTTGTCAGAACTAACTGTTGTATAACCATGCATAACAAAGGCAGCAGGCATTTGTTACGAGTTGAAACTGACATAAAGGCTCAGCACATCAGGCTCACAGTGTACTGGGGCCTATTTGACAGTAGTATAACTCACACAGTCATGAGATAGTTTAAATGAATCTCTGGTGGTCAGAACAAACTTTGAACACACACACACACACACACAGCGGACTGATCCCCTTGGACCCAATCATGGTCAGGTAAAAAGTGAACCAAAACCAGGACCCGAAACACAAACACTTTACACAAAGACGTTAATCCTCCATGATCCTCAGCCTGGCTGACACAAGCACAGCCAGCGTAAATTAGAAAACACACAGAGCATGCCATCCGTTCAATACAGCAACAAAGAGGGATTCACATACAGAGCTCTGACCTCCAGGGAGCTGGGTATAAATGAAAAGAGGGGAATTGGGAAGGACACTGAAGAACAATCTCAATCATTACAGCCTGTGTAACAGGACTTGAGGCATTCGAAGAGATACAATGGAAAGTTCGTGTGCAATTACAGACTGTAGCCCATCTGTTGCTGCATAATTTATCAGCCCCCCCTTTACCCTACATTGGTCAGTTTTTGACCACAGGAAGGCTGATAAATACCTATTATTTGGATGGTGGTCCCTACTCAGCACAACAGTGACACTCTCCATTTCAGTATGGGTCAGGGATGCTATTATAAGTGCTATATATAACATTAGAACACTCACCAGGTGGGGGGAGAGTAGAGACTGGAAGTGTATGAGCAGGCCAGTGGTGGAGATCTGATCGAGCCAGCGGCGAGCGCTCTCCTGCCCCTCACTCTCACCACTCAGAGTTTGATTCAACATGGCCAGAAACTGCTCCGAAAAACAGCAAACTGCTCCAACCAAACTCTGAGTAAACACCATATCCCTCCGCAACTGCACCTCCGAGTCTGAGACAGAGAGAGAGTGATGGAAAAGCATAAAAAGCCATTCTTGAGACATGTTGTAACTTCTGATTGCTGTTATAACACTTTTCAGGTAGCAGCAGTAAATGACGTCTGTTAATTTGATATTTGTGAATATCATCTAAGCTTATCAGCTGATTTAGGTAATAGCAAATCAGCTTGCAGCTTTGCAGCTTATTGTCCACAAACAGACTGTATAGAATGGCGTGTTTTGTATTTTAACAATGCTTACACACATAAATCTCTTTTATTACAAAGAAAATCATGGGGTTTTCCATGCACCCTTTGAATTTCATGATCACAATAATCGTACTAACTGAAACTGAAACACTCTTAATACTTTAAATGCTTTTCTTACGTCTCATAATTGAAAACTGAATTGGAATTTAATCTAAATCTGTCTGTAATCGGCACTAAGACACTATTATCCTTAATGATTTTCTAGCATCTCTTTAAGTCTCTGTAAATGAAGCTGAGGCTATTTAATTCTCTAAATGTTCATCCATATTGTTTCGGTGATGCTCTGTTAGTACCGTTACTTGAAGCACAGAATGAATTATCTGTGATAGAGAGAAATGGACTAAGAATTAGAGCGAGTGAGAAAGCAGGAGAGAGCATGGTAAATGAAAAGATCAAGAGATGAAGAGAGAAAAGATGAAAAAAAAGATGTTCAACTTATGCATAATTCATATAAACATTCTGTAATTAATTGCCTCTTCCTTTCTGAGTCTATAATTCAGAACCAACAGAAAGGTCAAAATCTTGAACCTGCAAACCGTTCAGGAACTCCAAAACATAAAGCATTAAGAATAGAGGAAAAACACGGGCGCATGGTTCCAGAAGTAATAACCAAGAGGCAGTTTTGAGAAAAATGTCCCATAAAAACATCACGCAAATCAACACCGCTTCAAAATGAGTTCATGAACTCTGCCTGAATTCATAATGAACGCCTGCAGTTTTTCTCTTTTTTTTGCAGCAAAATGTTATTAGCATCCTCAGCCCGCAACCTTTGGGAAACAGTGGAGTCTGTATTACATCGTTTTTCTTCAAAGTAACTAAATAGAGCTTAGTGCTCAATGAAAAGCTCAGTGAAAATGCACAGTTGATCCTTCACATGTGATTTAGAGGGCTACTCAATTACAGATGGTAAATTATTCCCCCATCAATTACCAGCTAGTGAATAACTCTATGAAGGTTTAAAGATGAATGATACTCTACTAAGTGATTTTAAACGATGCTCCTTATGTTCAGTGTCCCCTACGGTGGTTATACCTCAAATATCTTCTGCTCATTGAAACAATCAGAGAAACTCTGTACAAAGTGCAGATTCTAAGTGTTTGGTTCACACCACATGTGCTTATAAGCAGAGGAGATATTTTGTTATGATTTGAATTCGCTGAGTTATTTTTAAGTGTCTTAATTGAGGAACATTCAGTGGCTTTTTAAGATTCAGACAAAAAAGCTTGACGTTGCATGTAAACACTTTTGCAAGCCTCGGTTGAATTCAGTGCTTTTATGATGCCATGAAAGCCAACACATTAACATACATCCACCAGCTTCCAGTAGTTTAGCCCCACCTACTCAAGTGTTTCAGCTCTGACTGCTATGTAAACAAGGCACAATTCACATTAGCCGTCATTTATATATGTGAGTGTATATATACTTACATATACACTTACTTTATATATATATATATATATATATATATATATATATATATATATATATATATATATATATATATATATATATATTCATCTTAAAGGCGCAGAAACAGAAACAGCATATTTGACCCCTTTAAATGCCAGGCTTATAACATATAGTGGTGCTTGAAAGTTTGTGAACCCTTTAGAATTTTTCTTCATAATGACCTAAAACATTAACAGATATTTACACAAGTTCTAAAAGTAGATAAAGAGAACCCTGTTAAACAAATGACACAAAAATATTATACTTCAAATATTACATACAGTGGGGAAAAAAAGTATTTAGTCAGTCACCAATTGTGCAAGTTCTCCCACTTAAAAAGATGAGAGAGGCCTGTAATTGACATCATAGGCAGACCTCAACTATGAGAGACAAAATGAGGGAAAAAAAATTAGAAAAGCACATCGTCTGATTTTTAAAGAATTTATTTGCAAATAATGGTGGAAAATAAGTATTTGGTCAATAACAAGTTCATCTCAATACTTTGTTATATATCCTTTGTTGGCAATGACAGAGGTCAAACGTTTTTCTGTAAGTCTTTACAAGGTTGGCACACACCGTTGCTGGTATGTTGGCCCATTCCTCCATGCAGATCTCCTGTGATGTTTTGGGGCAACACGGACTTTCAACACCCTCCAAAGGTTTTCTATGGGGTTGAGATCTGGAGACTGGCTAGGCCACTCCAGGACCTTGGAATGCTTCTTACGAAGCCACTCCTTTGTTGCCCTGGCAGTGTGCTTGGGATCATTGTCATGCTGAAAGACCCAGCTACGTTTCATCTTCAATGCCCTTGCCGATGGAAGGAGGTTTGCACTCAAAATCTCACAATACATGGCCCCATTCATTCTTTCATGTACACGGACCAGTCGTCCTGGTCCCTTTGCAGAGAAACAGCCCCAAAGCATGAAGTTGCCACCCCCATGCTTCACAGTTGGTCTGGTGTTCTTTGGATGCAACTCAACATTCACTCTCCTCCAAACACAACGAGTTGTGTTTGTACCAAACAGTTCTACTTTGGTTTCATCTGACCATATGACATTCTCCCAACACTCTTCCGGAACATCCAAATGCTCTCTAGCAAACTTCAGACGCGCCTGGATATGTACTGGCTTAAGCAGGGGGACACGTCTGGCATTGCAAGATCCTTGGCGTCGTAGTGTGTTACTGACAGTAGCCTTTGTAACGTTGATCCCAGCTTTCTGCAGGTCATTCACTAGGTCCCCCCGTGTGGTTCTGGGATTTCTGCTCACCGTTCTTGTGATCAGTTTGACCACACGGGCTGAGATCTTGCGTGGAGCCCCTGATCGAGGGAGATTAGCAGTGGTCTTGTAGGTCTTCCATTTTCTGATTATTGCTCCCACAGTAGATTTCTTCACACCAAGCTGCTTGCCTATTGCAGATTCAGGCTTCCCAGCCTGGTGCAGGTCTACAATCTTGTTTCTGGTGTCCTTCGACAGCTCTTTGGTCTTCACCATAGTGGAGTTTGGAGTGTGACTGTTTGAGGTTGTGGGCAGGTGTCTTTTATACAGATAACGAGGTCAAACAGGTGCCATTAATACAGGTAATGAGTGGAGGACAGAGCAGCCTCTTAAAGAAGAAGTTACAGGTCTGTGACAGCCAGAAATCTTGCTTGTTTGTAGGTGACCAAATACTTATTTTCCACCATTATTTGCAAATAAATTCTTTAAAAATCAGACGATGTGATTTTCTGAATTTTTTTTCCTCATTTTGTCTCTCATAGTTCAGGTCTACCTATGATGTCAATTACAGGCCTCTCTCATCTTTTTAAGTGGGAGAACTTGCACAATTGGTGACTGACTAAATGCTTTTTTCCCCACTGTATTTGTGAGTGGAAACAGTATGTGAACCTGTAGGATTAGCTTGAAGGTAAAATTAGAGTCAGGTGTTTTCATTTAATGGGATGACAATCAGGTGTGAGTGGGCACCCTGTTTTATTTATAGAGCAGGGATCTATCAAAGTCTGCTCTTCACAACACGTGTTCATGGAAGTGTATCATGGCCCGAACAAAGGAGATTTCTGAGGAACTCAGAAAAAGAGTTGTTGATGCTCATCAGGCTGGAAAAGGTTATAAAACCATCTCTAAACAGTTTGGACTCCACCAATCCACAGTCAGACAAATTGTGTACAAATGGAGAAAATTTAAGACCATTGTTTCACTCCTCAGGAGTGGTCAACCAACAAAGATCACTCAAAGAGCAAGGCATGTAATAGTCGGCGAGGTCACAAAGGACCCCAGGGTAATTTCTAAGCAACTGACACACTCTCTCACACCGGGTAGTGTTAATGTTCATGAGTCCACCATCAGGAGAACACTGGCAGAGTTGCAAGGAGAAAGCCACTGCTCTCCAAAAAGAACATTGCTGCTCATCTGCAGTTTGCTAAAGATAACGTGGACAAGCCAGAAGGCTATTGGAAGAATGTTTTGTGCACGGATGAGACCAAAATAGAACTTTTTGGTTTAAATGAAAAGCATTATGTTTGGAGAAAGGTAAACACTGCATTCCTGCATAAGAACCTCATCCCATCTGTGAAACACGATCCAGCATCTAGGCCAGGATGGCTTGCCATCATTAATGGAACAATGAATTTTGAATTATATCAGAGATTTTTAAAGAAAAATGTCAGGACATCTGTCCATGAACTGAATCTCAAGAGAAGGTGGGTCATGCAGCAAGACAACGACCCTAAGCACACAAGTCGTTCTACCAAAGAATGGTTAAAGAAGAATAAAGTTAATGTTTTGGAATGACCAAGTCAAAGTCCTGACGTTAATCCCATCGAAATGTTGTGGAAGGACCTGAAGCGAGCAGTGTATGTGATTAAACCCACCAACATCCCAGAGTTGAAGCTGTTCTATACGGAGGAATGGGCTAAAAAGCTGCTGTGCAGGACTGATGAACAGTTACTGGAAATGTTTAGGGGGGGTCACACCAGATACTGAAAGCAAAGGTTCGCATGCTTTTGCCACTCACAAATATGTAATATTGGATCATTTTCATCAATAAACAAATGACCAAGTATAATATTTTTGTGTGATTTGTTTAACTGGGTTCTCTTCATCTACTTTTAGGTCTTGTGTGAATATCTGATGATGTTTTAGGTCATATTTATGCAGAAACTTTCAAGCACCACTGTAATTATTCTTAATATTCAATAACTACAGGGACTTCAAAGAAAACTGGCTGATTAAATAAGTGTGTAATAAAACTTTGGCCATTTAAGGGGTCAATTTTAAGGTATTAATAGAGATTGGAAACAGCCATGTAAAGTGAATTATGACTGTTTTTGCTAAATGAACCCACACAAACTTTATAAGTGGAACCAATTAAAAAATTAAGAAAAATTTAGGATATAGGCCCTTTACATTTTGCTTTCATAGACAAGGGTGATACAGACTATACAGTATAAGGCACTGGCTATGCATCATTTAAAAACCTCAGTAGTAACAACTATAAAAACTACACTGAGAGTTCATAGTTAAAAATTAATAAATAAATGTAAGAACTCTCCTGCTTTGCAGGGGCAATAATGACCAACGTACAGTCATCTGCAAAAGTCTGGATGTTAAATGTAATACACACAACTTCTACAGAGAACACACTTCTGCACATTTTAATGCACAACTACTGCTCATTTGCAAACTAAACATAAATTGTGGCCTGTGCCAAAGTTAGAGTGTTTTTTCTTTATGTTAAACTTAGCAAACAAATAGAAAGTGGGCACTAAAATTTGCTAATCAATATTACATTTAAGTATGTTCTCTTTAGAGGATGTGCTAACATATTTCCATTTACAAAAATCAGCAAAAAGTCATTTGACTGTGAGAATTCAAATCATGCAAATAACTGTAATTTTGATATGTTGTTAGTGAGCTGGTTGTTAATTCTGCCATGTTCAGATTTGTATGCTTTAGTTACTGGATTGATCTAATTCTCCAACCTCTACATTTGCCTTCAAAAAGGTGAAAGTATTGCTGGCAATGCAGAATTTGATGAACTCGCTTCTCACACCAGCGTGATGAGATGTACTTACATCTGGTGCTATAAACTGTACCTGGATGTTTCAGAGTTTTTTGTTGGCTTAGAAAGGAGCAAAGTAAATTCTGATTGGTTGATGTGAACACTGGGATTTTTTAATAGATCATGTATTTGGCCAGCTTATTTTCATTTGTATTTTTGGTTTATTTATTATTGCTTTTAATATTTAAAGTAAATTTGAGTTATCTTGGGTGGGTCAGTGATGGAAGGGGATGAGCCAAAAAGGGTGAACTGAATTCGATATAAATGCAGTCAGTAGTGTGACTATGAAATTACATTTGAATAGTATAGTAAAATTGCAATAATAACTCTAGACAGAAAAATGTGAAAAGGTCAATACCCACCTGAATATTGGAGTAGCACCAACAGTAGCCTTGTCTTCACCTCTAAAACACAAACAAACACAAAACGGATTATAAATAGAGGTATTTGCTGAAATTACCCAGTTGCAATGCAAGTATTTTCAGAGATATACATCAATGTGGTCTGTTTAAGTGCAGTGTGTATGTGTGCATTTGGCCATATCTTATCCAAACTTATATGTATGTTGATGTAATGAGATTTTATTTCAAGTTATTTTTGACCATTTTCCTATTGGTCCATTCTTTAGGAAGACTTCCCATGTTGTAAAGAACAGTTGTGTTTGTGCATGATAGTGTGTGTGTGTATCTGTTTTGTCCTGACCTTCCACAGCCTTGCTTAGCGTGTATGTGAGTGTGTGGACGCTGCTGGGCAGGTTCCAGGGGTCGTGTCTGATGTGAAGCCGCAGTTTCTTCGTACAGTTCAGCGTTGGCTCGAGATCAGAGAGAAACTCTGTTCAAAAACAAACCAAATACACAAAATATTATGACCACTAACACATGGCACTGATAAACCCACACAAACCTAAACTGAACACATAATATAAACTTAAAAGGTACTTTTAAAGTATATTTTAAAGTATAGCTACTTTTCACGCTGGCTATAGGCCCTATATAAAGAATATGTGACATGGCAGAAATCATACATTTAACAGACAATTACATAGAAGCCTCACCAAACAAATATAAAATATAAAATCATCTTTCTTAGTATTTAGTGTGTCCACTCTTTGCTTTTATTACAGCTTCCATTCTTTTCAGTAGACTTGTATTCAGTTGTTCAAAGGATATTTTTAAACACCTCCAAAGTTCAATCCTAGAAGTTAGTTTCATTTTCTATTTCTCGCAATCCAAGGGGTCCCAAACACATGCAGTGATGTAGAGGTCCGGACTCTGAGAACACCAGCAGTTTCTTTGTTTGATTTCTTCTTCTGTGTCTATTTCCTTTTCTCACTGAGGGCTTCTTATCAGCTACACATCCTTTCAGACCCATAGTGTTGAGTTGTCTTCTCATAGTGGAAGGATGGCTATGGATTTCTCAGACCTGAAGCAAGAGAGGAGCTTGATTTTGTCCTCTTTCTCAAAGATGAAAGCATTCGGTTCTGATAAAGTGTATCTGATGGGGACAGTTCTGGTGGTCTACTGGGCCTGCCAAGGTTCTTAGGAGTCTCATTTTCTCTGTAGCTTTTCATCAATTTTTGAACTCCAGTGAAGGAAAGTTCTGTTTTCTCACTTACTTTCCCCTTCCTTATAGATTGCTTAACATATAATACTCAACGAATACTTAAACAGAAATACAACAATACGTGGGCATTTATATATGTAGCACATTTGGAACACATTATAATATATAAGTATTTACATATATATAATACACATGGAACCCATATGCAAAACCTATGTCTTGACAAGGTATAAAAACACACACATACACACACAAACACATAATCTCACGGTAATTTCCATTCCTTATGGCAGACAGCTTGGGTAACATGAGGGATCAACAGTTCTCACACGGATAAAAAGGTGTGACATTGCTGTGATGAGAGAGAAAGGCACACAAAGCCGCCTATCCGTTTCCTCTCCTGTTCAGGGAATGGGATGGGTTGTGATGAATAAAGCTTATATCATCAGAACGTTTGATTCATAGCTCTGATTATGTAATGATTCCTGTCATGTTTCTCTTCAGGAAGGCAATAATCCTCTACTGTAGAAAGACTTAACTCAGCAGGGGTGATGCTGCTGGAGATCCAAGCAAGTACGAAAAATGCCTTTTCTGTGAATTATTCGTGAATAGAGACGCGCCGTCCACTTTACTAGAAACCTTTGACCTCATACTCCCACTCACTAAGCTCCACCTACTTTATAGGTCCACTATATTGGTGTATAATTGCAGATTGCCCATCTGTTTCTGAGCAATCTATCACCCCCTTCTTAGATCAGTTTTGGACCACAGAACCACTTTGACTGGATCCTCTGAATTATGAGGTTGTTACAGGTTGAAATATGAATACCACTACATGCACTGCCAAAAATGAGTTAAGTTCAAGTTAACATTATAAGGTCACTGATTACATAGCTTTTCTTCAGATAATTCCACTTGAGGACAATAGACTTTACCCAACTCAAACTTCTTAATTTAGTCAAAACGTAATTTACTTATTATCTTATAGTTTTATTTAAGATTGTGAGTTTGAACCCCAGTGATGCCATAGCCATCCATAACTGGGAACCCAAGAGGAGAAAATGCCTGGTGGGATTGCCTGATGGCAGGAGCCCCCGTGTGGTGAGTAAAAAACATACATTCTATATTGTTTACCTAACTGAGATGCAGCACTCAAAATGAGAATTAGGAAAACTTTTGACTAAACTGAGCTGGGTGAACTTCAATTTTGTCAAGTTGAGTTAACTCCAGAACATTAGTAATTAAAAAATAAATAAATAAAATAATAATGCTAATATTTCTATAGTGCTTTTTTATAGTAGAGAGAGACGTGGACAGAAGAACACAAAACCAGAGGTTCACATGTAGAGACATGACAAGACTTGGCAGAGAGTTGATTCAAGGCTGTGGATAGTTATAAGCAAGAGAGAAGAGATTTGAGTTTAATATGAAATAATGCTGCATGAACGTTTTTTGTTAACCACAGGGCTTGACAGCGACAGATTTCAAAAAGCATTGATTTTTTTAATATAGAAATCCATCTTAGGCTTAGAGTTTCTAATATGAAACTTTCTTCGTCTATACTGCAGACCCTGATGTTACACAGTCTCCCTGCACTCACATACACACAGAAACACAGCACACACACCGGTGGCTCTTAAACGCAGGCGTGAAAGCGGCCCAGCATGTGTGTGTGTGTGTGTGTGGGTGTGTGTGCGTGTGTGTGTGTGGAGGGGGGATTAGGACATTTAAACAATGAGGATTACATACTAATCCATTACTCTCCTCACAGTGGAGCCACAGACTGAAGGAAGGTTATTCAGAGCCTGCAGTGGCAGCGGCACAGATTAGAGCAGTCCTGGAGATCTAACTGGACCACACACACACTTTTCCTGCTTCACATTCCACACATTCACCTCTGCCTCAGCAAACACAGCACACAATGACTACTCTTTACAACAAAAGTGGCTGTAACTGCTAATTTTACTTATTTCTCATTGAAACAAGTTGAGAAATTTTGGGGAACTTGCAGATTCTAACCGTTCAATCCATGTTTCTAAGCAGAAGACGATATTTTATTGGGATTTCAGCTAGATGAAAAGTTCACAATCTGGATTCACTGAAAGAAAAAACATTTATATTTCTGTCATGAATATGTCATTTTTTGATATCGAAACACAGAAAAATCTCAGAAGTACAGTAACAGTCGTGTTGTGGAAAGAAAAAAAAATGCTGATTTTTTCATTTTTGTTCTGACATCATAAACAGAAAACTCAAACCTGCCTACAATGAATATAAAATGAATATGAATAAATATATTCTGCATGTATGTAATAATTTAATAAAATTTACATAGTAAGGCGAAATGATCTTGACTCTACACTTTTAAGTGTTAACAACATAAGAAATGACCTTGAGCCACATCTCAAGTGAAACTACACAAGGGCAGGTAAACACCTTCATATCTGTGTGTCACGATTGGCCCCTCCCAGTCCTGTCCATGTGTTTGTGTTTTGGTTTAGTCTATGTACGTTTGTTTTGGTATCTGTAGTCCTGCCCCTTGTTTTGTAACTACGCCCCTGATTGTTTTCACCTGTCCCTCGTTTTCCCTGTATACTTAAGCCCTATGTTTGCTCCTTGTGTTTGCCGGTCTTTGTTTGATGTCTCGGCCTCCGTTTGTTGTGTTGATTCTGGTTTTTGTCATGTCTGTCCCCCGATCTGTCCGTGTTGGCTATATGAACCTGGACTGTTTTGACCACGACCCTGGATTTGCCCCTAATAAATCTCGCTTATCTCAGCACATGCGTCCGCCTCCTCGCTCCCCGTTACACTGTGTAAGACTGATTTGTTTCCACTGTATGATTCTGCTCTGAGCTTCCGCACCAAACATGTTTAACTTCTAACTGATTTCCTTTAAAGAGAAACACTCACTGTTTTCGAAAGATCTGTCTGATAGAAATGGCCTTCGATGATGTAGCAATCTAGAAATGCAGCCAGTTTAGCTTTTGGAATGCAGTTGATATAATCCAGATTCTCACGTCAAAGGAACAGGATAGGATATCTGTACAATCAAACTCATGTGTGGCAGCAGTGTGTAAATTTGAGTGTAATATTTTAACAACCTGATTTTTTGCAGTTGACTAAGTAAACATATTACCCAATATCTCCAATAATAACAACAAAAATAACAAAAATGACAATAATGCTAGTAATGCCAGTACAACAGTGGATGTACTTATTTTACACAGACATTTGTATAAATTAATGCTGCTATTACATGTAAAATTTTTGGGGGGGATTTTTTCCAACTGTCGCCATTTTTATAGATAACAGAAAGTAAAACAGTGACAGAAAGTGCATAAGCAACTCAACACTAACCTCCAATTTTTTTTATTTTTATTTTCCTACATCATTTGAACAGAGAACACTTTACATGACCAATAAAATGCTCCAAATTGACGTGGAATAAAATCACTTTACGTTAATTTACATTAAAAGTACGTTTGACTTCTCCTGTAAAGTGCCCGTTTTGGAGATGCGTTTTTGTTTTGGACGACAACGATAAAGTCTGTTAGAGATTACTGACTAACCGAACATGATTTGAGGCGAATGTGTGATGATTTAAATATACAGTTTGCACGATTATAATTGGTCCATATACTACATTAGCTTTGTAAATCCAGTGTAAAACTACAGAAGCAAACTTCAGACACTAAACATTATCGACTACATTTGGTGGTAGCACTCGATTCTTTCTGTACATTTAATTTTTTGTGTATTTTGTACTTATACTTAGCTATAAGGCTCACATGATGGACAGAGAGGCCTGAAATAAACTTAAATAACTGTTCCAGAGTAGGACGGAGAAGCTCAGCTCTCAGAGCACCCCCACTCACAGCTGGAGTAAGCTCCTTTACACAGGAAGCACAGGATTTTGCAGCACACTCTACTTCCTCAGCAGTGATCTGTTGGAGGGGGGGGCTGAATCTGGACACAGTGCAAATTTAATCAAATCAGCATAATTAGAAAGCTAAATATACGAGTTTAATGCCTTTAAAACCTACTTCATAGTAAGTTCTTGCATAAAATACAGGGATATGACAATAGATACTATAGAAACTACATTAGCCTACATTACATATAAACACTCCGAAGACACATGTAGGTTCAACAGTTGATTGGATAACAAATAAATGGCTGTATTTATGTTACAGACATTGCAACCACTAGTTTCCCTTCATTCTTCACTCAGTCGACATGCAACGAGTTTACAGCCGATGAAGTTGCTGCAGCAGTTTTGGAAATTAGTCATGAAGATTTTTATATGAAACATATGGGTACATATGTTATATGGAAGTGCCTTTAAAGGCGAATTTAAGAAGATATGCAAAAAAAAATGCCTTTTACCGCAGGGGGTTAAACTTGAAATAACCCCACTTGTCCCTCACACAAGAGAACACTCTCACACTCTCATAAACACACACTTTACGTCACAGGTATATAATGAGGTGTCTTAGTGCCAAAAGGTGGAGTGTATCAAGCTGGAAATGAGGAGAGAGCCAAAAGGTTTGACCACTGCTGAGCAATAAATTCCTGTTCCTTTTTTTCCACGTGAGAAAAGTGTAGGAGAGCGAGAAATATGGGACAATACTCAAATGAGCACATAAGCAGATCCCACGCTAACATTCCCACTCACATTCCACTCTTTTCCTGACAAAACTCAGTAAGCTGTCAAATTCACAATTCACAAAAGGCAGGCTTGCAGGACTGGCTGATGACTTCAGACAACTTTATTAAAGCAGTAAACCACATCAGACTGTGCAGTAAAGTGATTTTATACAGTTAAGAGATGACAAAATTCCCCTAACTGTGGTAGAATTACAGTAAAGCACATCCCTTAAGTGGCTTATTGTTGTAATAAAAGCATCAATCAAATACAATACATTAAATACATAATTTGTCATTAATAAACTGTTTCACCTAGCAGTGTAGGCTGCTAATTGTAGACTAGGGCTGCCAAGCAAGTGGCCAAAGGTTGGGGCATTAATACAGAATTCAGTTCTGTGCAATCAAGCAGCTTCAAACATAGTCTCACATGAGTCTTGAGAGAACATCTGGGGTCAAGCATGAGACGTTTTGGGCTAAATGTGGGTGGAAAGGTAAACATGTTAGAAAGAGAATAAACAGATCATGATATTTCTGATCCTACACCTCGGGAAGGCCCGAATTAGGGGGCAATGCTGCACTCATCAACATTGTCTGACAACAAACTTGTCGTTATGGATGTTATCTAATTTGGCATGACTCAGAGTTTCCCAAAAAACTCCAATTTAGCATGTAGATGTGTCATGATTGCAGAAAACACATCAAATACTGTGCAAATAAATATGACCTCTTGCAAGGCAAAAGCAGTTCTGTTAGCTAACCATAGCGTTCCACTAGCTAGCTTTAGGCGAGCTTGTTTTACTTTCATTATTGATTGTGCTCTGGACGTCAAAAGAGGACGGACTACAGGAATTCAGAGAAGGATTTTAGAGGTTGTGGTGGATTTCACAGCAAAATTTTACCAATTTGAGCCCAGACCTACTCCTGTTACAAGATCATGTCTAGCCCTGTGACACAATTTCAACTTCATGGGCTCAATCCATCTGGCTTTATAATATTAATTTTACCAACTTAAACAGCTCAGACAATCAAATTATACAAGCACAGCGATTTGTTTCAATGATATTAACTTTGACTCCTTAATCAGCCTATTATTCAGTTATTCATTTCAGCAGCTAATAAAAATACGCAGTTATGAGAGTGAGGAACTGAAGTGAGAGGTTAATATAAGTATAAAAAACATCATCTTTACCTTGAAGACCTCGTCCTGGAGTAAAACACTTTGTCTGTTCAAAGGCCCGAGCTACCGACGCCCCCTTCAAGAGGCCTGTGATGGAGTCCACCTGCAAAACACATTCACTTGCTGTTCAATCGTTGCTTGCTTCCAACATCCTATAAAACACATATAGCACACTTCAGGTGCCACGTATGTCTCAGCTGATCAACTACATTGTAGGAATGTGAGGAAATTATTTTTAATAGCAGTAATGAATAACTGGCTTTATAAGGCTAAATAAAAGTCTTAGAAAGGCATTATAATGTCCCTCTACATTAATGTTACTGTAACAGTTACAAAATAAAAAGGTTCTTAACAGATTAATAAATGAAGTCTCAGAACGGATTAATAAGCGCTCTAGATTTTGCAGTACCAGACTGCTCTCTGGGAGAATCAGCCACACAGTGGCCATATAATACATAAGACAGCAAAAAGGCATCATATAACACATCAATTTTGTTTGACCCACAGCAAACTCACCTGGCTGAACAGGTGCTCCAGGAAGCTGTGGAGCTTCTTCTGCTTGTCATGAGATATCCACACGCTGGCTGGCATTTCATCTCCTAACAGGGGAAAGTGGAAAAAATTTGAGGTTTTATTCAGGATAAAAAGGCAGACACTCAGGCTTTATTAGTGTAATGAAGCAGAACGGTGGTACTAGAGCACTGACACTCCGCTCTCTCAGCCTACCCCCAGTGCACCCGCTGCTTTGCAATTAGCATGTAATGGCTGTCAATTTGACATCAGGCCTGTTTGGCAGCACAGTAATTCAGACAGGTTGAATCTGCTGAAGCAGAGAGGATAATGCAGATTAAAGCTAGAAGATTTTGATAGATTTAATCACTGTTTTTAACTACAGTAGACTGCTCTTGTATTCAGTTCTGTGATGAACGATGAAATGGAAGATATCAGATGGACAGCAGCTGCGTCAGGCCCTCAGTCAGGTCATTTAATGCCCCACCGACCAGCCATCATGCCCCCCTAAAACCACTACCTTGTGATAGTAACAAGTGGCAAAAGCCAAAGTCAAGCAAACTTAATAGAGTATAAGTATATAGTTTAAGTGGAGAAACTTAACCCAATAACAGAGCTTTTGAAATACCTGTAGAGTTAGACCAATCAGATGTACTGTGACATCACAACCACAGCTTAAATGCAGTTTGGCACAATATGTAGAGCATTCAAGCCTCAAAGCAAAATAGTGGATATGCTGGTTTTCTTGTACAAAACACTGGCCTGAAACTAAATTTATAGAAAAGTGTTGGTGTCAGTCACTAAATAATTCATGCTGGTTACTGAATAATAAGTCTTACAATTAACCCCTTAAATGGCAGGGCCTGCCAGTGGGTACCAAAGTTTTATTACACACTTCTATAATCTAAGAATAAGTCAGCCAGTTTCCACTGAAGTCTTTTTAGTCAATGAATAATGAGCTTTAGTACGCAATAAGCCTGGAATTTTAAGGGGGTAACAACTGAGCAATAAGACTGCAGAATTAAGTTTGAGTTTTGCTTATTATTGCCATTTACTGCATCTTAGTCTGTACGCTCTCTTGCTTTGTTGTTCTGACTATCTTTACTGTAGCTTAGACTGAAATGTTTTGGTATTACAAACAATGTAGGTTATAACAGTGTATATCTTAGTAAGTGTGTGTGTGTGTGAGTGTGTGTAAGTTTATGTACACAGTACCTGAGTCCATCTCATCACTGTGGACGTATGAGCTGCAGTGGCTGCTGCAGATGCTGGTGAAGGAGGCTATGGAGTTTCTGTTACTGTTACAGTCACTGAAAACACATACACAAGAATACAAACATCAGCACCAGCAACACAGCACATAATAATAATAATAATACTTTTATTTTATAAAGCGCCTTTCAAGAGACCCAAGGACACTGTACAATACAAAAAAAGTAAAACAGAAATTCATTAAGATTTATAACATCCATCCATCCATCCATTTTCTAAACCGCTTCTCCGTCAGGGTCGCGGGGGGTGCCGGAGCCTATCCCAGCAGTCTTCGGGCGAGAGGCAGGATACACCCTGGACAGGTCGCCAGTCCATCACAGGGCAGACAGATTTATAACAATATATAAAATAAACTAAGAAAAAGAAAAAAAATATATGAAATAACAACAATAAAAATAAAACAATAATAAAAGACTTAGCTAAAATAAATAGAAGTTCGAGAGAAATTCTCACTCAAATGCTAGCTGGAAGAGATAGGTTTTAAGACCGGCTTTAAAACATGATAGAGATGATGATGTACGGAGCTGTAGTGGAAGCCCATTCCAGAGTTTTGGGCCAGCAACACCAAACGCTCTATCACCTAGAGTACGGAATTTTGTAGAAGGCACAATTAGGAGATGAGAGTAAGAGGAGCGTAAAGTGCGAGTTGGAACATACATCTGAAGTAGATTACCCAAATAAGTGGGGGCAAGATCATGGAGAGATTTAAAAACAGTTACCAGTATTTTATACTGTACTCTAAACTGGACTGGAAGCCAGTGGAGATCCCTCAATACTGGTGTAATATGTTCCCAAGATCTTTTATGGGTCAACACCCTAGCAGCAGAGTTTTGCACATACTGCAATCTGTTTAAAAGCCGGGTAGGGAGACCATGCAACACTGCATTACAATAGTCTAATCTAGAGGTCACGAATGCATGAGTAATGATCTCAGCAGCAGCAGAAGACAGAAATGGGCGAATTCTGGAAATGTTCTTTAAATGAAAAAAGGCTGTTTTGCAGACATTTTTTATGTGGGGTTCGAACGACAGTGTTGTGTCAAAAATTACACCCAGATTTCGAACCTGTGCAGAGGAGGAGACAACAAACCCTGGTATAGAGAAAGCAAGGTTACTGAGCTTTCTGGCAGTAGCAGGAGAGGAAATCAGTATGGCCTCAGTTTTAGTACCATTAAGGCTTAGAAAGTTTTCAACCAGCCAGGCACGTACATCAAGTAAGCAGTCACTTAGCACAGCAGGCGGACAGGTATGAGATGGTTTAGAGTAAACATAGATCTGCACATCGTCCGCAAAGCAGTGAAACTGGAGCCCATGCCTTCTAATGATGTTGCCAAGTGGAAGCATATATAAAATGAAAAGTAGAGGGCCAAGTACAGATCCCTGGGGGACACCACGGGACAGCGCACACAAATCAGACTTGTAGCCACCAATAGAAACAAACTGCTGCCTATCAGATAGGTAGGACTTAAACCAGGAAAGAGCGGTGCCACTTATACCTATAAGTGTCTCAAGCCTGGTAAGTAGCAGGTTATGGCAAACAGTA
Organism: Pygocentrus nattereri; assembly: GCF_015220715.1. Classification (NCBI taxonomy): domain Eukaryota; kingdom Metazoa; phylum Chordata; class Actinopteri; order Characiformes; family Serrasalmidae; genus Pygocentrus; species Pygocentrus nattereri. Next base: position 21,846,674 of record NC_051234.1, on the reverse strand, counting down.
TCAAACGCAGCAGTCAGGTCTAAAAGAATCAATACATTTAGCATCCCCTGGTCAGCAGCTAATAACAAATCATTCACAACTCTGAGTAGAGTCGTTTCTGTGCTATGGTTCCTCCTGAAACCAGACTGGAACACTTCGTACAAATCATTCGATTCCAGATGTTCGTGTAGCTGAGAAGCAACCGTTCGCTCTAATACTTTCACATCAGTCACTGCTAAGGAAATGTCTGCATATTTCAGTGGTTGAGAGTCATTCAGACAAGTTCGATTTGAATTTGAAATGGATTATTGCAGAAAAACTTTCTTTACAGAGGTGGCGATAGGACCCAAGGGTTACTACGTCTGGAGTACAAATATAAACATATTATTCACTATGCAAAACCTTCAGTGTCTTCTGAGTTCATATGTAATGTTGATGGTTATGTTGATGATGGTTAAATAAAGGTAAATCTGAATCTATGTTTTCTTGGAGACTATGTTGCCTTACAACACCCTGGATGTACCTCTCTCTTATGACTGTATTTGAAAAATTATGTTTTGTTAACAACACAGAAAGTTTCACTAGAAGGAAGCATTTTAAATTAGACCACTCTGAATGACTTGATCATTCTGTATGACTCTCTGTTACCGACAGTGGTTTGTTTAACCTGTATGAGCCTCTGTTAGTGACGATATTGTGTTCAACCTGTATGACTCTCTGTTACCGACAGTGGTTTGTTTAACCTGTATGACTCTCTGTTAATGACAATGTTGTGTCTAACCTGCATGACTCTCTGTTACGGATGGAGTCGTGTTTAATCTGTATGACTCTCTGTTAGTGATGGTGTTGTGTTTAACCTGTATGACTCTCTGTTAGTGATGGTGTTGTGTTTAACCTGTATGAGTCTCTGTTACTGACAGTGTTGTGTTTAACCAGCATGAGTCTCTGTTACTGACAGTGTTGTGTTTAACCAGCATGAGGCTCTGTTACTGATGGTGTCATGTTTAACCAGCATGAGGCTCTGTTACTGACAGTGTTGTGTTTAACCAGCATGAGGCTCTGTTACTGACGGTGTTGTGTTTAACCAGCATGAGGCTCTGTTACTGACAGTGTTGTGTTTAACCAGCATGAGTCTCTGTTACTGACAGTGTTGTGTTTAACCAGCATGAGGCTCTGTTACTGATGGTGTCATGTTTAACCAGCATGAGGCTCTGTTACTGACAGTGTTGTGTTTAACCAGCATGAGGCTCTGTTACTGACGGTGTTGTGTTTAACCTGTATGAGTCTCTGTTGCTGATAGTGTCGTGTCCTGAGTCCTCCTGCTCCTCTCCGGTATTGAAGCAAACTCTTCTCCGCTCGGCTTTCTCTGCATCACAATCTGCACTGATCACTCCTTCCGCCTTCAACTCAGTACTGCTGCTGGGGTGAGTGATTGAGGAAAGCAAACTGATGGAGGCCGAAAAACAGAAGAAAAAAAAACATTTGTGTGAGAATGTCATAGAGACAGAGAAATAAACAAATAAAATATGAAGAAATGAAGGGAAACATGGAGGAAAGAAGAGAGTGTGAAAAAAATAATGAAAGACAGGGAAGAAAGAGAAGAAAGAGAGAAGAGAGAGAAATGTGATAGAGACGGGAAAGAAAGACAGAGAAAAGATCAAGTGAGAGAGAATCAGAAGGTTAGAGAGAGAGTGAGAGAGAGAAAGAGAGAGAGAGAGAGAGAGAGAGAGAGAGAGAGAAACATACATAGAAACAGAGAGAGGCATGAAGGAAAGAAGAAAGAGTGAAAAATGAATAGTGATGAAGAAAGAAAGAAAGAAAGAAAGAAAAACAGCAAAGGAAAGAGAAAGAAAGAAAGAAAGAAAGAAAGAAAGAAAGGGGGATGAGAGAAAACAAACAATGACAGCAAGAGAGAGTGGAAGACAAAAGAAAAAACGAGAGAGAGAGGGAAAAACAGAGTGAGAAAGACAGAGAAAGAAAGAGAAGAGGGCGAATGAGAAAATTAGAGTGAGAGCAGGACAGAGAGACAGAGAGAGATAGAGAAATAGCTAGAGAGGAAGAAAGTATATGAGAAAGAGAGAACATTGCCATGTAAATACTGTCATTGCATCAGAATCACTGTCTTTAATGACATTAACAGATATTAAAGTCACTCTGTCAGCAGCATCAGCAGCAGCATCTCCATCAGCATAAACAGGCCATTCCACCTCCTCCACCTCACTCTCTGTAAACTCAGGCACTCTATAAAAGCCATGTTTCTGGTCTCTCTGCTGTTTGTGGAATACAGGCTGGTGCTCTAATGTCATCAAGATGTGTGTATGTAGCCGAACACACGCCAAACAAAACCAGAACATGTTTATGTTTGGCTTCCGGACCGATTTCAGAGGGCTGGAGGTCTTCAAAATATTAATAACTTCAAACACACACCAGCAGCTGAGTCAACAATCACAAAACTCAACCCCTCTCGCTGAGAAACTTTTTCACAAGGCTTCCGAGTATGAAGACCACTAACAAGCGGGCATTTTTTTCTATTGCAGGAACACATGGGGGCATTTAAGTTGTGTTTTCAATGACTCAACATGTCTGTCCCGTGAGCGCATTCGTCCACACACGCACTAGGATGTCACATCTTGTTTGCCTTTTTCACCTCTAATTGTTTTTGCATGCTTTTTCCATTGTGTAATGCTTCAAACTCCCACATCAACTGCAACTAAGTCCATATGGGGGGTAAACAGAAAGCTCATGCATTTGTAATCATGCTCAAGACAGATGACAAACTGCACCACCCTCGTTCAACTACTACGCCTTGCCTTGCCCAAAAAATTTCTCTAGCCTTCCCACTTCTTGTTCTTGACCTGTAGCGCCAGAGTAACTATAAACAGCAGCCATCTACCACCAAGGGGAAAAGCCCATCCTGTACTGTCATTGGCTCAGGCCCATATTTGGTATTTTCTTGTATTTTATTTTTTCACTTGAAGCCCAGCTGTAATATTTGTGCAGGTTTATGTAATTCATTTTTACATGACTACCTCTCTTTATCTATCTAGAGCTAGAGAAGATTATCTCCTCTGCAAATTGCACAACCTGCACACTCGATGCAATTCCCTTAAAATTACTCAAAGAAGGACTGCCAGTTATTATAAACCCTCTTTTAACTATAGTAAACTTGTCCCTTAGTCTGGGTTATGTACCCAAAGCTTTTAAACTTGCAGTTATCAAACCTCTGATCAAGAAACCAAATCTTGATCTTAGCGTATTGTCAAATTATAGACCTATTTCAAGCTTACCATTTATATCTTAGAAAAAGCTGTGGCCCAACAACTTAGTTCATATCTACATAAGAACCATATATATGAAAAATTCCCATCTGGATTCAGGTCACGTCACAGCACTGAGACAGCTCTAGTCAAGATAACTAATGATCTTCCTCTTGCCTCTGATCAAGGCTACATATCCCTGTTAGTGCTACTTGACCTCAGCGCAGCTTTCGATACAATTGACCACAATATTCTCCTAGAAAGGTTAGAAAACATGGTTGGAATCACTGGGACAGCCCTATCGTGGTTCAAATCTTACCTAACAGAATATTGTCAGTTCATCACTTCAGTCCACCTACCTTGGACTAGCTGCCCACCCTACACTGATATTTTCATAGACTCCTAGCTATTACTACTACTAATACTACTACTATTAATACTAGTAGTAGAATCACTTGTAGGTAGTTTGACCAGAGGAGGATGGGTCGCCCCTGGTGAGCCTGGTTCCTCCCAAGGTTTCTTCCTCAGCTCTGAGGGAGTTTTTCCTTGCCACTGTCGCACCTGGCTTGATCACCTGGGGGGTTTAACATTCTTGCTAAAACTTTGTCTTTACTGGAATTCTGTGAAGCTGCTTTGTAACAACATCCGTTATAAAAAGTGCTATACAAATAAATTTGATTTGATTTGATCCAGGCTGACTTTGTTACAGTGCCATTAAGGCCGATGTAAAAGACCTCTGTTCTGATTAGCTGCCCTGTTTTGTTTAATTGCTTTCCCACATCTTCCACTCCAATAACTGCTGCAGATTGTCTACAAGAACTAAATTCAGGGGTGTTAAGCATAAAGGCCATGGAGGGTTGTTAACCAGCCCATCAGATGAATCCATGTTCTAAATTACAATCACCTTGTGGACCATGAATGGAGGTAGGCAATAACTCAACTTCAGGGGGAGGACCATGCCCGAAACTCCTGCTCCTTCCAATCAAACACCCTTTAAATTCTCTACCACCCATTTACTGTAACTGAGTTTTCATAATCCCCACCACCACCCATTTCCTCTGTTCCTCAAGCACTACTTCGTCAGAAAAGTGAAGTAAAGGTGTTTCTGAGGAATGTACAATATAATGCCTCATGCACACTGTCCTGATCATCCGGAGGATGGTGTAAGTACATGACCAACATGCTACATATAGCGGGGTACAAAAGTCTGAGAGCACTAGTGAAAATGCTTCTATTCTGCATTCCTTTCTAGCTTAAATTTTGCGGGATCTATAAACAGAAATACAATCCCAATTCCAATGAAGTTGGGATGTTGTGTAAAACATTAATAAAAACAGAATACGATGATTTGCAAATCCTTTTCAACCTATATTCAATTGAATACACTACAAAGTCAAGATATTTAATGTTCAAACGGATAAACTTTATTGTTTTTTGCAAATATTTACTTATTTTGAATTTGGTGCCTGCAACACATTCCAAAGAAGCCCCATCCTTGCTTGTGAACGACTGAGCCTTTCAGGGATGCTCCCTTTATACCCAATCATGACACTCACCTGTTTCCAATTAACCTGTTCACCTGTGGAATGTTCCAAACAGGTGTTTTTTGAGCATTCCTCAACTTTCCCTGTCTTTTGTTGCCCCTGTCCCAACTTCTTTGGAATGTGTTGCAGGCATCAAATTCAAAATGAGTAAATATTTGCAAAAAACAATAAAGTTTATCCATTTGAACATTAAATATCTTGTCTTTGTAGTGTATTCAATTGAATATAGGTTGAAAAGGGTTTGCAAATCATCGTATTCTGTTTTCATTTATGTTTTACACAACGTCCCAACTTCATTGGAATTGGGGTTGTAGAATACAGCTTACAAAACCATGCATCAGTGTACAATCAGCTATGTAGAATGAGCCCTTCATATCTACATAAGGAATGGGTCCTCTTCCAACAGAGGCTGGCATTTTGTGCCACCATGTTTCTACAATAGCCCAGAACAGACAAATCAAGCACTGGTTACAGAGAGCATCTTTTGTGTTTCATATTGAAACAGCTTGAATGTGGTAGCGCTGTAGCACCGGTTCGAAGACACAGAAAGAAGAATTAGTGATTGCTAACATTTAGTGTTGTGAGAAGTTTGAGAACCCACATTTTGACAAATGGAGGTCCATTCTTATTATATAACTCAAGAAAAAGCAAGAGAGGTGAAGCCTTACCATCAAAAAAGCAAAAACCTGACTGTAGGATCTACTACACACTTGCACAGGGAGGGGTGATGGAGGGTATTCGATTGGTTGCAGTCTGCAACCTCACTGCTAGATGCCATGAAGTCTTACATACTGCATCTTTAATCCAAAGTTTTTCATTACAAATTATATTATCAGCATACCAATTTGAATGAAATAGTAGAATCTTTGAATTTTTACATGAATTTCAGAATTACTTTATCATTTAAAATTGTTCTTTTCTTGAAACTTTACAAGCCTCTAAACACACACACACACACACACACATTTTCTAAGCCGCTTCTCCCTCTGGGTCGTGGGGGGGGGGTGCTGGAGCCTATCCCAGCTGTCATTGGGTGGAAGGCAGGATACACCCTGGACAAGTCACCAGTCCATCACAGGGCAAACAGACAAGACACACACACTCACACCAAGGGGCAATGTAGCATGTCCAATCGGCCTAACTGCATGTCTTTGGACTGTGGGAGGAAACCGGAGAACCCCCAGGAAACCCACACAGACACAGGGGGAACATGAAAACTCCACACAGAGAGGACCCCGGTTGCCCAGCCATGGAATCGAACCCAGGCCCTCCTCGCTGTGAGGCGACAGCTCTACCCACCGCGCAGCTGTGCCGCCCCAAGCTTCTAAACCTTTCTTTTATTTATTTTCAGCTTTAAGTGAAAAAATACCAGATTTTCAGTGTGGTCTCAGACATTTGGACCCCACTGCACACGCGACAGGCAACAATGAAATGAGATTGCATTAAAGTAAAGGTCTTTGCATCACTAGCTCAATTTATTGGTCCAGTTCATTTAGATGTCAAGAAATGAATTTGCATATAACTGATGACTGTATGAAACATTTTATTTGCCCCCTGTTCCATTTTCCAAACTTTTCAACTTTCAGTGTAACGCAGAATATCAGTTCTCATGTTGAAATGTCCTTAATAACTCTCCAATTCACAGGACATAGTGAGATTTTCAAAACGCCATTCATTTGTGAGATAGAGAAAAGCCTATTCCCTATTTATAAATGTTGCCAACTACAAAATTATGAAACTTCCTGTCTATAAATGTGTTCATGTTTGTGACATCACAATCATAATAATTTCAAAACAGGCTGCTTTTGCATATGGACTATATGGACTGGAGAATGAATGATATGCTTTGAAACTTTACTTAGTACAAACTGTTATTTCAAAAAAGTAAGAAAAAAATCAGCCTTCCATGATACAAGCTCTGTATGAAGAAAGTGTGCCCAGTCTGGGGCTGGAGGGCATGAAAAGCAGGAAGAATGGAATAAAAATGAGGGGATTTGAGCTTCTCCTCCAGAAAAGCCCAGCGCACGGCCGTCCACACACTGCTGACCCCAATCTCACACATCCAGAGGGATTTATACTGACCTATATGCTGCTACAGACTACAGACTTCTTATTGGTGTTTTGGTCTACAACAAAAATAATTCATTTTAATAGTGCAAAGATATCAGTAACAGCTTATTTTGCTGGTCACCTGTAGCTTATATTCAAACGCTGAAACTACTTAATGAAACTGAACCATGTTAGGACTAGCACCAGCAGTAGTGTAAAGGACAGTTTAAAGTTTAGGCTTTTAAGGTTGAGGTTAGGTTTAGATGTTAGAGTAGTTTTACCAGAGGGGGTCTGGTGATGGGATTTCTATGTGATTTGACTGACTGATCTGTATGAGATAAAGAATTAGTAATATTTACCTCAAACAGCCCAGATTGAAACAGAATAGCGCAGATATTTATGTCAGCATTAGGCTACAGGCACCACATTTCCAAACAATAAAATAATGTCCAGCTAAATGGCAAATATGGTGCCAAAAAAAAACAAAAAAACAAAAAAGCATAATCATAGTGTACAGGAGGAAATACACACTGCATTGTTGTGGAGTTCTGAACTTAAGAATTAACAAATTGGGTCAAATCAAGGTCCATTTTAGCAGTTAGCCTCACTTTAAGTCGAAAAACACATAAACAAAGCTGAATGTCAGTTATAAAAAGTGTGACCATAATATCTGTATGAGACTGGCAAAATAATTCATTGATGAGCAGAGGAGCCGAACAACCTAAGAGAAAAATGTTTTAAAACAAAAACCCAACTAGAATAAAATGTATACTGAAAACAAATGTACTGAACAGATTTGAGCTGGGGAAACAAACTGCAGCTAGTTGCTTGACAGGATGCATTTTTGAGTGAGCAGGAGAAAATCTTGGCATGTGTTCGGGGACATGAGGGGAGCTGTTCACGTCAGCTGTGTGCTCTCTGTCCCGCAAAAGAGACAAAAGTTCAAATGTCTCTGCTTTTAAAACATAGGCCTGCAGGAATTCTCAGAGAGCGCTTATAAAACCAGCACTCAGCTTTCTGAACCTGGGACACGCTCTCCTGAGCAAAAAGGGTCAGGCACACCTCTCTGAAACAAACAAGACTTCCATTTGTCCTCCCAAAGCAGCGATGTGCTAGATATTTTTACAACAGGCCATCCTCATCATTAATTGACACAGTCCTTAATAGACTAAATTAAACACAATGTTTTTATATATAAATGTCTGTGTGTGAATTATATGTATATAACATAGAATATAATATATGTATATAATATACATATGGATTATATGTATATAAACCCTTTTATGGTGTAAAATTGTTTGTCTTTAACTTTTAAAACTAAAATTGTTTGTTATATCCTACTTTTCCAGCATAAATCGTTCCACAAAAGTAGAATAGTTTCTTGTAAAATGTCAGCATTGGACTTTTAATGAGGCTTAAGTCGCTTCTCATTCACCAGTTTCATGTTAGAATTTTCCCATTCCACCTTAAATGGAGCCTCAGGCATCAGAATGTAACTGCTGCACCATTAAGGCACTAATTAACTTCAGCATTTCAGACCATTTATTGTTTAAACTGTGTTAGAACGATCAGAGCTTTATTTTACTGCAACGCAGGATTATTTTATGGTTACCTAAAATCAAATCTTGCTATAAGGCCGCATGTTGCCGATCCCTGAGCTGACTATATCTAGACTAACTTAGTAAGTTTTCCAACTAACACCAAAATTTAAATAGATATAAATTGATAAATATAAAAATATGCCTTGTCAAATCCTACAGTGGTGCCATAGTGGTCTCTAACATGATGTTTTCCAGTTAGAATAGAGAAAAGAGTCTTTTGATTATGCATTTTGAAGGTGGGGTGAACTTTTAAAAGAAGGAAAGGAAGGCAAACAGCTAATGTTACTGTCAGGAAGCTGAATGTCAGCTTTGTATTTCCTTGCCTCTGCACTGGTGACTGCGGTGGGGTGATTCCCAATAGTTGCATGATGTACTTGTGTAATGCAAGCTGGGTATTGTAGTAGGAGAACATTGTTGGACAAAGACACAATAAAGGAAACAAAATCCAGAATTCTGTCAAACCCATGCAGATGAAGGACGTAAGTCTGCACCATGGAATATTACAAAGATGAGAAGTAACACATTAAATGCTAGTTGTTGACCTTTTAAAGGTGTGTGCAAAGCTGTCAGGATAAATTGCACGAGCATTGGCTTCCATAACTTGCTTTAACCCTTTATGATTGCTACTTGCCAGGCCACCATTGTAAATAAGAATCTGTCCTCGATGGCCTGCCTGGTTAAAATAAATGTCAGTTAAAAACAAATGAATAAAAATGAAATCAACAATATTTAACACTTTTAGGGTCTTATCATTCATTAATTGCATATAAAATAATTCATAAATTATTCTTAAATTACAGAAATGAGGAACGAAAGCCTGGACCTGTTCCTTCTTGTAGAGTTTTCTTTCTGGAGATGCCACGTTCTGTTAGAAAAGTGAGAAATTATTCATCCACTGCTAAGAAACCAACGTGCACAATTTGCAGGTAGGAGATTGAGGAACTAAAGTGTGGACCTATGTTCAGACTTTAGGGTTAAGGGGTTAATTCAGCGCATGAATATACACAAATAAAGTGCTCCAGAGCAAGCAACCCCATCAGTGTCTCCATTATTAGGCCACTGCTCTGAAGTCAGAAGGTCATTACCAGCCATTCTCCTATCTGGAGCTGTGAGGGAGGTTGTTAGCCATTCTAACCAGTACAATCTGAGAGCAGAAGCAGCTAATTGGCACTGACAAGCAGCAGACAGCAGTGTCACCTATGCAACGGACAAAGACATGCTGTAATTGTCATTTTTGCAAATGTACAGACATGGTGAACTTTCACAATGACATTTTAAGACTTCTGCAGCACTATGGAATGTTTCTTAACAAGAAAAGGACAGAAGTAGAGAAGGAAGGAAAGAGAGAGAGGGGGCTGAGGTTTCACTAAGGTCTGTCTTGATAGAAAATAGCTGTGGGCTATAATTTAGTTTGCTCTGAGTGACATTTACAGTTGAACCCTATTCAAATCTTCACCTGTTTTCTTCTGCCCTTCCGTGTGGAAACACAAGGCCTGACCTTAGAGTGTCCAATTTCCTGGCAAGTGTTAATGCATTCTCAAACAATGAAGCTGTCAATGGCAAATGCACTCCCAACATGCCAGACACCAGACTCATGAACTGTGCAGTTCATTTAGTCAAAATGATACTGTAAATGTGAATTCCACTTTTTTTTTTGTTGAGAACTTCTGCATAACTCAGCGGTCGAAATACAAACAAAGCCATTCAGAGTTGACTCGGTAAGAGTATTTCACATCAAACCACTCTGAATGATATTTTTTGAAAAATGTAGAACTTTCCCTTTTATAGTATCATTTATTGGCAGAAATTGTGGGAAAAAAATGGACTTTTACATTATGAAATAGATTCAGTTCTAAAACTGAATTAGCTGAGGTACATTTGAAGTCACTGTAAAAGATGAAAACATCAACATACATACATCATTTAAACTATCCATGTTCCATGCACAAAAGTTCCCTTTTTAGAAAAACTGGAGCAAAGCTGGACAGGTTTTGGCAAATATTCCATTCAACATAACAAACTTCTATTGAAATTTAGATTTGCTACATAACATTGAGTTTCCAGTTTGCTGTGTTGTAGTAGCTAATGAAAATTAGTGACAATGCCACAGACTGTGCTACTGTTAGCTTGATTACACAGTCAAAAAAACATACCCAATCTGTCCTACCAAAACAAAAAACTTTGTATTGAGTTATATGCTACAACTGTTTATTTGGTTGAATTTGCTTTGAACCTGAAAGCTTTATTAACCAGTACAAGTTTATTTTTAAAAAAAAGTATAACTTTTGACCATTGTGTTGCTAGGCAACCACAACCCATTGTTAAAAAAACTATATGGTTTTGCTTCTCACTGTGCCTAATAACATTCCTCAACTGGTAAAATCACTGTAATGCATGGCTTCTGGTGGCTTATGAGCCAGCACCCACGTTATGCCAAAACAGCAAAGAATTTACTTCCGGGTGGGAACAACTGGATTTTGTACTGATACTGTGAGTTATTTACTCTAAAATTCTGGAAAACAGAATGTTCACATATGCTGGTTCTGGCGAGGATAAACATACCAGCATCCAAAAGTTTGGTTTTCTGTGGTGGGCTTTGTTACTTTTTCTAGTAGGGAAGACCTGAACCAAATTTGAACCAACAAACTTAAGGTTCTAATTATAGTTCATTCCCACTAGTGTCTAATTTGGCTAGTTAGCTTACTTTCTGTGTCAAATCAAACAACGCATACTTATTTCTTTGTGAAAAAAGTGTTAAAATATGAACAAACACACCTGCTCTATGTATGGTAGCGTAAAGGCTATTAATGTTAGCTTATGTCACCTGAGCTACTCTAAAATGTAATAATAACCCAATAATCTGAAAATAGTGATGGCCCCATTGAAATATCATTCTCATTTACATTCTGATTCTGCTTAGTAACCTGAAAGATGAAATAATTCACAAAATTTTGACTGACAAAAGGATCCTTTACTGAGATTAATAACATTAACAGCAGCTTTACCAACTTTTGATAGCTAGAAAACTAGAAACCTTTTAAAAAACAGCCTCAAACACAAGATTTTACCATTATTGTGATTGGTTTGTCTGTTATGTTTGTATTACTGCTACTTAAAATGAGCAGCTTCTAATGCTTACTGGATGGGAGATATCTATCCAGACGTATGGCCAACCCTTATGTTTACAAAGATCCTGATTTGGTCTGTTGCTTTACTTGAAAACCAACAGAAGTCTAAAATTCACAATACACTGTAAAGGGAAAAGTACTTTGACGGGACAAAGACAAACAAACACAAATATTATAATGTTTGCAGTTGTCTTTATAATGTTCAGAAAAAGAACTTACAAGTAAAATGAACTACAGTGAATGAGACAAGAACATTCTAAACTGGTATGGTTTGTCCTGTCTGTGTACTCTGGTCTTCAGTCAGAATTGGAATATATGAGCACCTTTCTGATGGAACTTGAAAAATGCTGAAAATGATTAAACTTGAGCAGAAGAAAGAGAAAAAGCAAAGACAAACTTTCCTGCAGTCTGAATCCCAAGCTGGCATTAGACTGAACAAAGCCTCATACAATGCTGAGAAAACATGAACAAACAAAACAGGGGCATCATAAGCAGTCCAACAAAACAGCTGAAATGTTCCAGCTATTACCCAAAGTGCACCATTGACTATAAAAGCAATGAACAACACCAGCAAGACATCTGTACTGTAATGAGCTCCACACTGAATGCTTTCTAATGTAGAACTAAGAAGAACAGTGCAATTACAGCACAATGCAGCAATCTCAGCCTTACAGAAAATGATTGAGGTTTTGATGAACAAGTGTTATACTGAAGCTCTGACTCAAAGGACTCCAATGAGACACAGTGTAAAAAGCACTCAGGCCTACCAAACTGCAGGACATTTACTAGGAAGTGGCAATTTTAAAAATAATGGTTTAATTATTCAGGTGCTAGGATTGCCAGTTGCACTTGTGGGAGAGATTTTGCATCCTGTTTACAGCGCCAAGTGCAAACATGCAATATGGGTGCAAAAATGTCAAGGAACTCAAGAATTTAGCTGTAGAGCAACATTCACACATCATTTAGATCCACCTACCTTGTAACTATACTTACTGGTTATTTTATCAGAAACACCTACACTATATTTCCAAAAGTGTTCTCTTATCTGCCTCCACATGCATATGAAAATGAGTGACATCCCATTCTTAATCCAGTGGGCTTAATATGATGTCGCCTCACCCTTTGCAGCTATAACAGCTTCAACTCTTCTGGGAAGGCTTTCCACAAGGTTTAGGCGTGTGTTTAAAGACATTTTTGTCAATTCTTCCAGAAGGGCATTTGTGAGGTCAGAATTGATGTTGGACGAGAAGGCCTGGCTCACAGTCTCCGCTCTAATTCATCCTAAAAGATGCTCTATCAGGTTCGGGTCAGGACTCTGTCATGTTGGAACAGGAAGGGGCCATCCCCAAACTGTTCCCACAAAGTTGGGAGCAATTGTCCAAAATCTCTTGGTTTGCTGAAGCATTAAGTGTTCCTTTCACTGGAACTAAGGGGCCAGGCCCAACTCCTGAAAAACTACCCCACACCATAATCCCCCCTCCACCAAACTTTACACTTGGCACAATACAGTCAGAGAAGTACTGCTCTCCTGGCAACTGCCAAACCCAGACTCATCCATTGGATTGCCAGACAAAGAAGTGCAATTTGTCACTCAAGGGAACACATCTCCACTGCTCTAGAGTCCAGTGGCGGCACTTTACACCACTGCATTCAACGCTTTGCATTGCGCTTGGTGATGTAAGGGTTCGACGCAGCTGCTTGGCCATGGAAACCCATTCCATGAAGCTCTCTACGCTGTTCTTGAGTCCATCTGAAGGCCACATGAAATTTGGAGGTCTGTAGTGATTTACACTGCAGAAAGTTGGCGACCACTGTGCACTATGCGCCTCAGCATACCTGCTGTCATTCCCAACTGCTTCTACTTGGTCATAATACCAGTGACAGTTGACTGTGGAATATTTAGTATTAATGAAATTTCATGGCTGGACTTGTTGCACTGGTGGTGTCCTATCACGGTAACATGCTGGAATTCACTGAGCTCCTGAGAGCGACCCATTCTTTCACAAATGTTTGTAGAGGCAGTCTGCATGCCCAGGTGCTTGGATTTATACACCTGTGGCCATGGAAGTGATTGGAACACCTAAATTCAATGATTTGGATGGGTGTGTGAATACCTTTGGAAATAGAGTGTATCATAGAGGTCCATTAAATGTGTTTACACATACAGACAGTAGCCCATCTGTTGCGGCACTATTTAGCAGGGTATGCATGTTTAACCCTCAGAAGTTTCAGCCCAGTTGTGCCTGTTTTTAACATTAACTGCAATGCCCTCCACAAATATTATCAAACATGAGCAAAACAGGATGTAAAAAACATCCTAATACTTTGGAGCTTTCAATCAAAATATGAACAAAATGAAACCTTTATTTGATAGAAAGAAAAAATCAAATCTTGTCCTTAAATAAATATTTGTCAGATCTATATGCTCCACAATTGTGCACCCCTTCATTAATTACTTTGTGCAGCCTCCCATTGCACATAACAGCTCAGTGTCCTCTTCTATAATGCTTAAAGAGAATGGAGAACACATGGAGATCCTTCAGATTCTGAGCTCCATGTTTGCAAACTCTCCTCTTCAACTCATCCCATAGGTTTAATAAGGGGTTTATGACAAGGGCCTGGGATGACCATGGTAAACTTTGATTCTGTGGTCAGTGATCCACTTTTGTGTTGATTTTGAGATGTATTTTGAATTTATGTCCTGCTTAAAGATCCAAACTAGTTTAAACTTCCTGGTTGAGGCAGTCAGGTTTTGATTTAATATCTGCTGATACTTGATGGAGTCTTTGATACCATGTATCTGCATACATTGCCCAGGGCCTTTAGAAGAAAAACAGCCCCACACTATCAGAGATCCACCACCATGCTTCACAGTGGGGATGATATACTTTTCTTCATGGCTATTTTTGTGTCTATGCCAAATTGAGCTGTAGTGTTTGTTGCCAAAAAGCTCTAATTTGATCTCATCTGACCACAGAATACAGTCTCACTGAAAGTTCCAGTAATGTCTGGCAAACTGTACAAACTTGACTTTGATAGTGCTTGACAGCAGAGACTTTCTTCTGGCAAGCCCCCCAAACAACTTGTGGTTATGTAGGTATCTGATTGTAGTTTGAGTGAGGTTAGGACCAAGCAAATGTCTGCAGTTACCCAGCTGTGATCCTTGGAGATTTCCAGGTAACTTCTTAATTATAGTTCTGATTTTGAAAATAGACATTTTCATCTGCTGAGTTTCTTTTCATAGCCATTCGCTGATTGTTGTGCCAACATTTTGTTGCATATCTTTGCTGTTTTCTCTGGTCTTTCTCATAATGATGGATGAAGAATTTGGTCAGTGTGTCACTTCATATTTATTTCCCAGGGAAACAAAAAATCACAACTGTCCATTTAAGTGTTACCAATTGCTCATGTGAACTTTAAAAGATAAAACATGAAAGGGAAGATACTTCAGTTAGATTTCATTCATAAGAATTCCTAGGGGTGGCAAATTGTGGCACACATATATTTGAGAAAAAAAATCTTATGTTAAGATTTTATTTCAATCATTGGACTTCAAATAAGGTAAAATAATCTTTTTGTTAAAATTTTAAAAGAAACAATAGAAAGGCATACGCTAAAAGATTGATGATCTTTACAGACTGTTTGGCTCATTTATACACACACACACACACACACACATACATATATATATATATATATATACATATATATATATATATATATATATATATATATATATAAAACCAAAAACAACATTTATTAAAACATTGCATCTCTAAAATGGTAGCTTTAGAGGAGAAGGAAAACATCTTCACTATGAATGGAGTTAATGAGTTAATGGAAGAACAAGAAATTTTGGACCATTTCTATTAGCTCATTCATCATGAAAAAAACTGACACGGCGTAAACAGACCCAGCTGTTATTTTCAAACAGTCGAAAGAAGGCAAAACTGGACGCACTCAAGTCAAGCACTGACTGACTTGCGACTCGATCTGCCTCTGAATGACACGTGGCTCAACTCAAGACTTATGACTTCAAAAAAAAAAGAACAAAACGGGTTAAATTGGGATCGCCAACATTCATGTGGGTATGTAATTGTAAAACGAATAACATCATTCATTTCTAACCTTAGTGTGTGACCTTGCCTGTCAGTTTTGCTCACAGTCATTAACAGTCACTACTGCAATGCTGTTCTCCTGAAGCTCACAGCAGCATCAGGTTAGATACAGCTTCAGATAATGAGCCTTCAGTATGGTGGACAGAATGAGGTGGGTTAAATGAAATAAAAGGATAGCTAGCTAGCATCCTTGTTATATAAACTACAGACCAACCAACTGTATCAAGTTGTTTAGCCTTTACTGCATGTAATGCATCAGTTCTGTCTTTCAGACTGAAGGTTCTTCCGTAATGAAAGGCTTGTTATCTGAAATTGTGCTGAACTTGACAGGTTATTAGTGGTATACTTTAATACAGCACAATGGCTGCAGCTAATAACAAGGCTAAACTAAAATTCTTTACCAAAGGCTCGAGACTGGACGGGAACCTCAGAACTCTAGACTCGACTAAGATTTGCATGAATTGCTGGCAACATGTCCCACTTATCAAGCAAATATATATACAATATATACACATTTGGTGTTTCTGATAAAAGGGCCAGCGACTATAGGTACACATAAGTTGGCCACTCAGTGTATGTTGCACCCGTGAGAACAGTTGCAATGGGAATAAATCTGAATTACTGAGACTCACTCGTGAATCTGAGCAGCGTAGCACTCCATCTCTTTCACCACGGTGGTCAGTTTGGTGAGGAGTTTGTTGTAAGCGTCCACAGTCAGCAGGTCCTCCTCCCTCAGCAAGAAGCGCAGGCCGTGTCCCTCTGTCCGGCCCAGACTGTGACCCGACGGAGCCGCCATACTGCCGATACAGTGCTGGACATACACCATGGGATTCAGCTTACCTGAAATAAATGTTTTTTTTTTTTTCAAATGTGGTAAATTCGGTAAATAAACAGTAATTGTGTACTAAAACGCGCAGAAGTGTGTTCACTGTAAAGGATGTGTTAACTCACTTTCACTTGACACTTGACCAGGAGTGTCCAACTATGTAAACAATGTAATTATATTTAAATATCATAGCAAAACAACAGCACTAAGTGAAGACTTCTGTGAATTTAAATGTGCTCTTGGTGTATATTTCACTGGATTATGAACCGTCCAGAAGCATCTGCTAAAAGAGAACAAACAGCCTAAAAATCTCATGAGGTACTCATAAGTCATAACTCACCCTGCTCTGCGCTGCAGGTGCCTTTCTCCAAAGTGGAGTTCTTCCTGTTGTCCAGCTGGACCCCGAAGGCGCTGCCCAGCGATGTGGTGGTTTTGGGGTAGGACACCTCCATCACATTAATGTGGCAGTTGGTGGGGCAGAAATCGCTACTGTGGAGTGGAGACACCTTGGTCTTGGCCTGCTTAAACGTGGGCCAGGCTCTGTTCTTTAGCACCCGTGAAAACTGAGGACAGAAAATGGAGTTTGGCGTAAATCAGGGGTTCAAAACTATGGTCCTGCAGTATGCTCTCAGTGGCTTCGGCAGCCCACAGAAATCTACCTATCACATGTGTTTAAAAAGGTATATATAGGTATATATACATATATATGTGTGTGTATATATAAGCAATAGAACACAAGAGAGAGTGTGTTATCACAATTAGGTCACCGTAGATCATCACAGCCATGATGTTATACATGATAACACACAACCTCAAATGTTCTACTGTTTTTATACAACAGTTAAATAAATAAAGTAAGAAATGAATAAATTGTGAGTGTGAATATTAGCAGTTCCCATCATCTGACTACTATTTTATTCTGTAATTGTACCTTTTTTGCATTCTGATTACATAACACTGTTGGATGTATTCCATTACTCTTTAGCCCTAGTTCAAAACTACAAAGAGTCTGAATGGTTGCTGCTGAGACGTAAAACAAGGTTAACTTTAGAGGCTTGTAAATGAATTGATTAGTTAGACCAGTTGTGTTAGAGCAAGAAAAACACCAAATTACACAGGTAATTCAGGACCAGGGATGAAATTTCCCTGCATTTCCTTTCTGTACATTAGAAAAACCCCATCAGCAAGATGCTGTCTGCTTTAGCATTTAGCATTATCACTAGTCCTGTGTTATTTACTGGTAGATAGCTGGGGGCAGGTGTGAAAGCAGCACCTGCATGCAGTGCTGCTGACTCTGACAGAGATTCCTGCTGATTACACCCACACTTCATCCATCAACAGCACTCCAGCTGCTAGACTGCATGCTCATTCACGCTCTATAGCACTATAACCCCACTGTACACCACCCCTGCACCTCCAATCATGGCCTTTAGACAAACATCAGCACTCGTGAGCCCTGACAAACACAAGGAACATGTACACCTTATAAGAAAAATATATTCATCAGCCAGCCAAGCAGCCCATCATTTCACCATCACAATTTATTCCCCACCCTAACTTGATGCAATACGCTAGAACGGTTGCTTGAGTTGCCTCCATTGCTCCATTTTCTAATCCCTGTTCCACACTTACACGTCAGAGATATAGAGATACCTCGCTCTATATGGTCCATTCTTCAGATATGTAGTTTAGGTCTTGAATGTATGAACAAGACCCTACATACGTTACTTCATGAATTCTATTTAAACAAATTGAAACAAAAAACTAGATAAATGTTCTGCACCACGCAGGTTTTTTTGGAAGGTGTAGGCTTGAAGCAACAGCCCAACCTAGAAATGTGCTGAGGGTAAACAAATGTACGTCCTTTTAACATGCTCTTCTTTATCACATGCACAGCAAAACAGACATGAGACTACCTGCACTCTTAAAAAAGTTGGTTCTTCAAGGGTGTTTTTTTGAAAGAAAATGTTTTTTATAGAACCATTAACACTCGAAGAACCCTTTGCATGATTAAAGGGTTCTTTGCATGGTGAAAGCGTTCTTCAGATTGAGGTAGAATGTGTGGTAGATGTTTCCATATAGAATCTTTTTTAAAAAGGGTTCCCCATGGTGCCAAAAAGGGTTCCACCATTGTTAAACCCAAAGAACCCTTTTTTGACAGTATAGAGAACCCTAACGCTCTGGCTTTCTGAAAAGCTGCTCCACACTCCAGCAAAAAGTTAAACTACTCCTAACCTCTCATGTGCTCTGCCTGCTATAACTGCAGTGTCTCTGCTATATTGCAGAAAACTGTTTATTATACTTTTTAGTTACTTGAAGATCTGAACAGATGAATATGCTTTTTAGTGACTGTTGACTATTTATAGTACCTTTGTAAGACTAACTTTTAAGCCCTCCTCCAATGTCATCGTCCATCGCCCAACCCTATGTATGTAACAGTGAGTCATGCAGTGTCAGAAACCACTTATTCAAGTCTATTTGAGATCATTTAACAACGCAACATGGTTTGAGGCATGCAGTATACACAATGCTACAATACACAGTGGTGGACATGAGCTTCCAGTATGCGTTGGATACATCTGCCTCATAGTTTCAATGCAAAACCAAAGAAGCAAATGTCAGACACCAAACATGTCTCGGCTGATCTATTACATTTGGGTTAAGGTAGAAATTTGTACGTTTGGTTTTCCTCCAAACTATTGCTTCAGTCTAGAGAGAAACTGTGCTATACAGCAGAATTACAGAACAACAGATCCGGGAGTTCATACGTGATGCTTTTACCTCTACATGCTATTGTGTTTACTTCAGAAAACTCACTCTAATACTCTGGAAAACGACTTTTGGATGATGTGTTTATTTTTGAGATCCACGCAAACGGAACCAGATTTACTCTGCGGCTGGAAAGGCAACCCGTGCTTTAAACTTCTCAGGCAGTCCTCAGGCAACAGCGTGGATGTAGAGCGATACAACATGTACAGTGTCTCCACTGGTCAAAGGTTTGGGGACACTCACCTTTTCAAAAAGTTTGAAAGATGTAATATATATTTATATAGGGGTGGGGAGAAAATCAATTCTTAGATGCATCGCGATGCGGATGATGGATGATTCTGAATCAATTCACAAATGTCAAAAATCGATTTTCTACCTTTTTTTTTTCATTGATAACATAACGTTGACAGAATGCAAAAGGCAGAACTGTGCAAAGGGTGGTGCCCAGACAGTCCGTGGCAGCACACTACATTAAAAGCTAGTGCAGGGGTCGCAACCCAAATGTTAATCATTAAGTCATTTTGTCTTTTCAACAAAAAAACAAACCACCTTGGGAGCCACAGCGTTTTAAGTCCATTTTACCATCTTGGTTGTACGTGTCTCGGCATGTGCTAATGTGCTAGTACAGGCTAAAAATATAATACTAACAAAAACGCGGACTTAATTTGCTCTGCTTTATTCTTTAGCTAGTTTACTGTAAAATGCCTCTCAATGTTCTACATTTTACAAGGCTGAAGTCGCTTCTCATTAAATGGTGCCTGAGGTGCCAGAATGTAACTGCTGCACCGTTTAAGGTGGAATGTGTAAAT
Organism: Pygocentrus nattereri; assembly: GCF_015220715.1. Lineage (NCBI taxonomy): Eukaryota > Metazoa > Chordata > Actinopteri > Characiformes > Serrasalmidae > Pygocentrus > Pygocentrus nattereri. The sequence goes on along the minus strand of NC_051234.1, from coordinate 21,826,591 downwards.
TCAAACAAGCTGGTGAATGAGAAGCAACTCTGGGTTCACGTTTTTAGTGTTTAACAGTTCCTCGTTGCAGATTAAACGCATCAGGAAAACTGGAGTGATTATAAACATATATTCGTCTCCAAATTATGGATATTCATCTCAAATCTTTCTCTTTGCCTTTTCGTTAGCTACTTGCTAGGTGAACGAGTGGTTATATGCCACATTAACTCCAGCGTTTAAGACCATTTACTGTTAAAACTCTGGTCAGTAAAACAGCCGCAGTTTGCCAACCCTTGAGCTAGCGCATGGAAGTATGGGAGGCAAATCCTGCCAAAAAGGAAATGAAAATGAAAACAATAAAATGTAAATGCAAACTGTCACTATTGGCCCCTCACAGTCCCCTCCATGTGTTTGTGTAGTGTTTTGGTTTAGCCTGCATGTTCTTTGTTTTGGTTTCCTAGTCCGGCCCCTTGTTTTGTGACTCTGCCCCTGATTGTTTCCACCTGTCCCTCATCATCCCTGTTGTTTTTAAGCCCTGTGTTTGCCCTTTCTCTTTGCTGGTCTTTGTTTTTTGTAATGTTTGGATGTTTGGTTGTGCTTGTTTGATTCTGGTTTGTCTGTCATGTCTGACTTTAGATCTCTCCGTGTTGACCATCTGACTTTGGAATGTTATGACCCTGATTTTGGATTTGTCCACAATAAATGTTGCTTATCTCTGCACGTGCATCCGCAACCTTGCTCCCCGTTACATAAACGTCTTTTGCCATTTCTTTTTCCAAACATCTGCGCAAATATCCTGCCAAAATTGAAAATGAAATGAAGTACCTTCATTTGCAATTTAATTTTCCACATGAGCACGAGCCGTTTGTGACAAAAATAAAAATAAATTGAAAACGCCTATTTCTCATTTCATTTTAGTCATTATTCTGGTTTTTCACGGCCAAATCTAAAATGAAAAAGCTAACTGACTTTGGCTTTTCTTCATGAAACGCAGAATATGTGTCAAAACTAAAATCAAAATGCAGTTTACTTTCTTATTTCCTTTTCATAGAAATCTGCAAATCTGACAAAATTAAAATGAAAATGCAAAACGGATAAATCAACAGCAAAGTGACAGCTCGTGATTACATTTTCGTTGTGGATGCGCTTTAACTGTCAGAATGAAAAGGCAAATGAAAACGAACACCAGCGCCTCCTGCTGGAGATTCACTTTTCATTTTCCTGTTTTCTATTTCTTTTTCTAACTGACTAACATGCAAAATATATGTTAATTAGCACTAGGCAGGGCTACGGGGTACATTTTCGGACATCTTCAGCCATCCGTGTCAGACTCGCCATCATTCCTCAAGATAAAAGACTTCGAGTCTCCAGAAAAACCACCGTCATGACTCAGGTCTGGTGAAACTGAACATCAGACCAAATGCCATCAGAACAAACGGCCTCAGAGAAAAGGTATCAGACCAAACAGCCTCAGGGAAAAGGTATCAGACCAAACACAAGCCTGGTCGAGCACAGACTGGTTCATATGACTTAGAAAACTATAGTTTATATCTCGATATAAATGCTAGTGTAACATTTTCAATTTTGGCAGGATATTTGTGCATATGTTTGGAAAAAGAAATGGCAAAAAGAGGTTTGCATTTACATTTTATTGTTTTCATTTCATTTCCTTTTTGGCAGATTTGCCTCCCATGTGGAAGCACTTTGGCTTCTATGGAGCTGAAGGGGAAACCATATTTCGTTTTCCATCCGGTTGTACTGGCTGCCAACCAGAGTACCATTGAGCAAGCGATGTCAAAGCTTCCACCCAACTCAGATAGGACGCAGTGAACTAGTGAACAACAAACGCTGCCACAACTTTTATTGAAAAGGATTTTCGTCCATTCTCATTGAGAAACAGGGCTTTCGCTCTATGTTGCACCCTTAGGAGCTGAGATCTTATTTCACCGTAATTGCGCATTTTATTGCAGATGAGTGGCAGCAGCGTCTCATGTGCTCCAAACATGCGCAGTAAATGAGAGCATGTCACAATGTGTAACAATAATGTTGGAAAGGAAAACTGTCAAATCATTATTTAGGCAAAATCTGCTGCGTTAAAGATAAATACACCCAAGGGATTACAGCTGCTTTATACTAACAACATCTTTAGAAATATATTTCTTACCATATCCTACATTTTCCCTGTATTTTATTTCTTTCTTGAGGTCACAATGCACTGTTGTGTGGGTCAATGTAGCAAAAACAGTCCATTCATTTTTACACAAACATTTTGAAACCACTCTTTATCATATAGAACTGAACATGCTGTTTTTCATATTGTGGCTTTACGACTGATATATATATATATATATATATATATATATATATATATATATATATATATATATATATATATATATATATATATATATATATGTGCTCTGTTCTGATTGGCTGTCCTGTATATTGTCTCATGCAGAAAGAAAGCTGAAGCACACCCTATAACTTCACTGTGAAGGGGATGGCTACAATACAGCAGGTTTAAAAGGAGGATAACTGAAAAAACATGTCGAACTTTAAATGGAAGAACATTCAATGATCACTCAAAACGGTGAAAAGGTGTGCCCAAACTTTTGACTTTTAACAGTGTACACCATCCCCTAAAGCAGTTGATGCGTTTTCCGCTCCCACTATGGACATGAATCCCATCCCTGCCAACTCTTGTCATTATTTAACCCGCTCTCAAAGGCTGTGGTTAACTGGTGTTAAAGCCAGCCCATAGATGAGCTACAGCTGTTCCAGACATTAGCACTGTCCCAACTCTGACCTTCAGCGGCTGGCCTTGACACACGGAAAACCTCCCCTCATCCTAGGCCCAGAACGCTGGAGAAGGGGAAGTTATGTAAGGGCACTGGATGTTCAGCGCTATTTATAACTAGTGAAGCAATAGCTAATTAATCCAATGCAGAGGAGGAGGATGTCGAGGCAGATTACACAGAGAAAAGGAAAGAGAAAACAGTCGCAAATGCTTGCAATATTTCCCTTTTCTGTTTCCAAACATGAACAGCTGGGAGGAATAAGTAAGTGCGTTTCGCACTGAGGCTCTGCTGGGGTTCAAAAAGGACAAACACAGATGGTTGTAGCAGGGTGTGCACTGGACATTACTGAGGCAATGCGGATTCTCAAGCCAGTAATAGACTGAACATAACAAAAAGTAAACAAACAAAATATTGCTATTGTAACCAGCTTCTTCCACTTATAACTCCTCTATTTCATGTGTAGATTATGTTTACATGAGCATTAAAAGCTCTTTATATATGTAGATGAGCTCTGTTCTGACTGGCTGCCCTGTATTGTGCAGCATTTGAAATGCAGTCTGGGCTGAAATATGGAAGGGACTGTCAGAGGGACAGGACAAAAACCTTGGCCACTCTTTCTGGATTTGTGCATCCTCTGGAATGCTGCAGTTATACATATTCTTCAGAACAGACAACAGCACATCTTCCACCTCAATAACTCTACAGACCTTCTACTGGAACAACACTCCATATCTCCAGAGTCTGGTAACAGGTGGGGCAAAACTGTTTTAGGCTGAGTAGGAGATCATATATAATTTTCTTCATGTTTGTGACATCACAAGCATAACAAAATTAAAGTGGCATAGTTTAACCCTTTTTTAAAGTGTTTATATTGTGTTTAATGATTTTTTTGCAGTTGTATGACCGTTTGACATGGAGAAAGCTGCAGTTTGCTGCAAGTTGCTCTGTATTTTATCATGGTGTGGCCATCTTTGTGGAAAGGGTGGTCAAGCCTCACTGTTCACCCCTCATTGCTCACTAGCTGCTCAACAATATTTCACACAAAGAGGGACACATAGTTCATCTGATACCACAGCTACAAAGAAAAAATATATATTAATTGAAAACATTTGCTGCTGGTGGAATGATCACTTACAAAAAAGTTATTTTTTTCATATGGGCCCTTAGAAAAGTGCACCACTTGCTACAAAAGCCAGGAACACCCTCAGTAAGGCATTTGTGTTGTAATGAGTTTCAGACTTTACCAAGTATTAATCCATAGCAGGTGGTAAATCATACATATACAAGTTCAAGCAAACCTTCTAATCACTCCATGCTAATGCTAAAGGAAGCGTTTCAGCTACAAGTGCATACCTTCCTGTAGTTGGTGATGCGACGGTTGATGTGCTCCAATCTCTCACTGCACATGGAGCTGATCCTGTTCTGCAGGTCCTCTGGGACGAGCTCCGTGCTGGAGTTTATCCGGCTACACGTCTGCACCAAAGCCTCATCATTCTTTGCCAGAGCCTCCAGAATCTGAAAACAGAGGGCAAAATGAAGCACACAGTGAATCACACCAGACCTGCTATCTGTGACTGTTACAGTGCATTGCAATATTTTTATATATTTCAACTTACTCTTAGTAAGCACTCTTATCTTCTTCTGGTCAGTCTCATGTTATAAATTAATATCAGTCACATAATGGTCTGTGCAAAAGTCAGAGACCAGCCTTCATTTCAAAACAGACATTACATACGCGTTTTTCACTTTTAGGGGATTTCTGAGGGAATTAGGTGTAAGATATTCCACTTGCATAAGGAAGAAGAAAGTCTAAATAAAATAAGGGGAAAAAGCAGGAGTTTTCAGTGTCAATGTCAATGTCAAATTTATTCATAAAGCACATTTAAAAACAACGTCAGTTGGCCAAAGTGCTGTACAAAGCGCAATAATAATATGGAATAATATAAATAAAATCTAAACAATAAAATCACACAATAAATACAGACTAATGTAAAAAAGAGTAATTAAAAACAACTCAATGAAAAAAAGAAATTACACATAGAATAAAAGAAGAAAACTGTATTTCAAAGCTGTATTTCAAAAAAATGGTTACAAGCTGGAGAAAATGGGACTCCTAACAACCACCCGCAAGACCTGGTAGACCACCAAAACTGTCCTCATGTGATAATCAGCACTTAAAGCTTTCACCTTTGAGAGCTCCACTGTGAAAAGACAACTCAACACTATGAGTCTGAAAGGGTGTGTGGCTGATAAGCAGCCCTCAATGAGAAAAGGAAATAGACAAAAAAAAGTTGCTGGTGTTCTCAGAACAATGAACAGATGGCGCCAGAGTCCAGATCTCAACATCACTGAATGGGCTTGCAGAAAATGCAACCAACTTCTAAGACTGAACGTTAAAGGAAGCAAGTCTCCAGTAAAGAATCAATGATGTAATAAAGGCAAAAATCTGATTATATTTAGTTGTTGAGTCTACTGTGTTATTTTCAGTCAAATATGTATTCTGCCTTTTCTGACGCTTAAAATGAATAACTTGTACTTAACAGCCATTGTGACTGAAATGATGAGAAATGATGAGTGGTCTCTGACTTTTGCACAGTACTGTGTGTAGAACTGTTTAGCTCTTAAGTCATGTATTAATATGAGTATGAATGCTGTGTGATTATTCAGGGTTACACAACATTAACAATATACCTGTGTTGTTATATCTGAGAACAGCACGTTTTCACCATACCTGTGTCGTTCCACTGACCATTCGTTGCTAGGTAACAACAATAAGTAATTTACTCTAAGATGCTGTGATTATTTTCATGGTGGAATAAATAAAGATTAAAACCATTTAAATACAGTCATAGTGGCTTTTTTTTCTTTACCTCTTTCTTCACCTTCTTTCTAAAGAATAAAAAGGGCACCTTGCATGAATCCATAGAACAACCACTTTAGGTTCCCTAAAGAACCTTTCCATTTTTAAAGTTACAGGTTACACGTTACAGGTCTGAATGTTTATATATAATGTTGATAATAGTAAAATTGGAAGTAGTAAAGTTTGCTTTGGGGTCCGTTTTGTCATACAACACCTTGCATGGACCTCTCAACCTTCTTAAAAAAGGCTAAATCTTATCTGAAAACTATCAAAAAACAAGATTTCACCCCATAGTTAATGTATCCATAACCATTTCATCTCATAGGATCCTGTAAGGGAGCTTTTACAATCATTAAATGTTTAGGACGTCTGGCTCTCTTCATCAATACAGTGAATTTGAGTCTCTGCATTTGTGTGTGCATTTCATATCAAACCACTCTGAATGACTTTCTTTACATCCTCAGCATTTAATAATAAAGTCATTTGGAAAAATCAGTCAAATTGCCCTTTTACGGGTTTACGACAGTCATCATTATAACTCAGGCAGTACGGTAGCAGAGCTGTAAAGTGAATGGACTCCTCCAGATGTGTGGGAGATATAGGCCATAGTAGGATATATGGGCCTTTAGAGCCTGAGGGTTTTCCTCACAGGCTCAAAGGGAGGAGAGAGGGAAATTTAAGAGTGATCTGGCTCCGCAGCTTCAGCTAATAATCCAGCCGACAGCGCGGGAGATATTAAACTTCATCCAGAGCGAAGTTTCTCTGAGGAAAAGCGAGTGTGTCCTGGGCAGATGTCAGCAATAAGGTGGAAAGTGCTGGCAGTTTAAGAAGCAGCACAAAAGACTTGCTTAATATCCAAAAAACTTCTCCCAAAGTTTTGACTTCTTTAGCAGTTTGGAAAAGAACTTAAACAGTGGCAGAAAACGAAATATCTCACAATGGCATATATGTGATACTGCAATCATCATCCTTTCACTTTAATCCTTAGAAGTCACAGTTATTACCAGTTTGAAAAGTTGTTGTGTGTCTTGTATTTCAGGAAGAAACAACATCCTTTTACATTTTCACCATGTTTTTTGTTATTTCATACCAAAACTAAGATAAAAATGAGAAGCATAGACCCAAACCTGTCACAGCGAATATAAACATGATAGAAATTCAGCTTTACATATTTATATATTTTATGTATAAATATGTATATTATTATATATTATATATATATATATATATATATAATTTTTTTAGATGTTATTATAAATAAAAATGACATACATAACTATATACACTATAAAAGTACATACATTGTACATTAAAATAATGATTAAATAATTCAACAATGTATATTAATATGCAGCTTACACTAATCACTATTTCAATCAATTATTGCATGCTGTATATTACGTAGATTGAAATGAAAAATTACACACTAGAAGGCTTTATGAAGATATTTCTCTTAATTTATTTATTTATCTCAGGCAATATAATTACATACAGTCGTATGCAAAATTGGGTTGTATATTTGCTGATTTTAACATATTACAAAATAAAATGTTTAATCTTTTATTATTTTTAAAATATTTTATTTTTAATTTTATATTTTTATTTCTATTTCTATTTACAATATATTTATTCCAATAGATTAATAAATAATACAAATTATGCATTACATTAAGCAGGAAATGTCATAGTTTTTTTTTCGTTTGTTTCCTGCCCATGCTATGTGAAGCGACCTTGGGTTTGTGAAAGGCGCTATATAAATGTAATTTATTATTATTATTATTATTATATTTAAGTGTGTTCTCTGTAGAGGCTTTGCATACAACTGTAATATACTACAATACAAATTATGATAATATGAAATATATAATGTTACATATTTATAATGTTATACAGCTTCACGATGAAATAATCTATAGCTCAACATTCTCATATAAACAGCTCATGTAAAACTGCTTAATGTTTCAAAGTTTATTTATCCTTATTTGAAACTTGAATATTTGCATTATATTAGAATAAAATTGTCTGCAACAACATCTGCATGATTTTATACTACTAAATATCATCTTATCCTTTTGAACTAAGTAATTTGATAACTATATTATATAGTTATGCAGCAACATCACTTTAACATCTACAATTCTAAGTTCTGAGTTGTGACTCCCTCTGGGGAGACTCACCCTCCTTTATTACACACACCTGCACTTTGCTCTGAGGACTAATTATGAATGCTACATATACCCCATTGTTCTCCCTATGTGCCTGCGAAGTTTCTGTGCTGTAAGCCCTGAGCTGTCGTTATCCTTGTATTGCCTTCCTGACCTTCATTCTTCTGGTTAAAATGGATCTGCTTTGATATTGCCTGCTTATGTTTAGATCCCTGCCTGTACAGACTGTGAGTACAGGACTGGCCTAAATAAAGCCACTTTGCATTTGTAACCTGCCTCTTTTCTCTTACTCTTTCAGCCCCTACGTTACACAAAAGATGGTTCAAGGGCAGAAAAGACACAAATATGAGCTACAAACTTTAGCGAGTGACTTTCATTTAAATTACTCCAGTAAATGCTTCAGAGTCAAAACAACGTGAAATGAGCCACTGTTCCATACTTTAATAAAAGTCACTGTATATACAGCCTCATTACATGAGATTTTAGATTAAAACAGCTTTTGTCACAGCAGGCTGCACTCTGTTTACAATGTGTTTACTGAGTATTAATCTACAGCAGCTTGCATATAAACCTTCCATTAGCACAGCACGAGTTTAAACACGCACACTCTATACAGGCTGGTCTCACCTGGATGCATTTAAATTATGTGCAGAGAAAAGCCATTCTTTTAGTGTTTATGGTACTGTGACTCAACTCAACCACAAAAGCTAAAAGACTGCAAAAGTGCATTTGCTAATGCTAATATTTGCATCTTCCTCTTCCTTCCCAGCTGCGTGATTTGCAGTTTATTTACTGATTCATTACTGTTTGGCTCATAAAGCTGATTTCCACTTGGGAGCAGCAGCTTTCTCTGTAATGTTTTTGAGCCTTAGTTGCCATGATCTTATTTGCTTAAATTTGCTCCTAAGAACCAACTGGATTCTTGTTACAGTGGAAGCTCTCCAAGGGAGCAGGAGCTCCACTTTGCTTTGCAGTTTGATGCTCATTAATTTATTCATAGGTCTTCCATGGGCACTGTCCAGCATAGTCAGCCGAATACACTGTTTTAAAAGCCATATAAAAGCCTGTTTGAGCAAGAGGGCTACAATCATGGATTCAATCATAGCAATATATAGCACACTGCAGCTGGGCTTCAGCCTACACTACTGTGAATTGTTTTGAGAGGAAAATGCATTAACAGCATTAAAAATGGCAGCACTTTCAGTTTTCAGGAAAATTTCAGTAAAGAGTGGGTAACAAGGCACCGATACTATGGGCTCATCTATACATTAAATGTCAATTTACTAGCTGCTTCCAAACATTATGTGAGTAATACCCTGTAATAAAATGGGAAAATAAAGGCAACAAGGTGACGAACATTTGTATTCAAGCTATAAAATAATATACAATTAGCTGAAAGCTTCACTGGAAAATTTTATGAAGTTAGTTATAAAGACATGTCAAGCATATTCCAATATACAAATAAAGGCCATTTTCTAGCAAGGACGACATTTGAGCAATGGAGACCAAGCTAAGCCTAAAGCAAGCACTAGAGCAGGGGTTGGCAACCAAAATGTTAAGAAGAGTCATTTTGACCTTTCAATACAAGTCAAACCACCTTAGGAGCCACAACATTTCTTGTGCATTTTATCTTCTTTGTTGTAAATATGTCTCCACATGTGCTAATGTACTAGTACAGGCTTAAAAATGTAATATAAACAAAACCGCTAACTAACTTTGCTCTGCTTTAAGCTTTATCTAAGCTATAGTAGAACAGTTTCTTGAAAATATCTCTCAACATTCGGCTTTGTACGAGGCTGAAGTCCTCTACTCATTCGCCAGCTTCTTGTTCTAATTTCCCAATCTAATTTGAACAAGAAGCTGGAGAACGAGAAGCTGACTTCAGCTTTGCCACTTTTAAGTGTTCGACAGTTTCTTGTTGCAGATTAAACGTATCAGGAAAGGAGTGCATATAAATGCAAATAAATCCATTCATCTCCAAATGATCAATGTTCGTCTTAAATCTTTCTCTTTGACTTTTCGTTAGTTACTAGCTAGACGAGGGTGTCTGGAGGTGACTGGAAGTCTGTGGGCCAACCATCAGGGTTAAAGGGTGAATTAGCAGTTATACATAATACAACTCTGCCATTTAAGACCATTTATTGTTAAAACAGGACAGCAGAAGGAGCCGCATGCAGCTGACTCCTGCACTAGAGCTAACACTACAGCTTACACTTAAACTAACACTAGAAGTACTACTGAAATGTTAGATGCAATGGGATATGTTGGTAACGGCATAATGGAATACTTTTTAAATGTAGCTTACAATAAGAGAACGATACAGTCATTTACTCATTTTATAAGAAGCTGTTTTTATCTGATTTCCACTGATAGCATTATGCTAATTATTAGCAATTCAAGCATAAGCATCTGGAGCTTGAAACTTTCAAGTAACTTTCATTTTTTTTACTTCTTTGTTGCAGTAAATGACTCTACAGTCCCTGACAGAACTTCTATCGCTTATCCATGTTGTGGAAACGAAAGCTTATAACCTGACTTTAAATTCATCCATTGGTTTTAGAAATGACTCATATGAAAGCTGAAACCCTCCCAAATGAGGTTTAATTTACGAAAATAAATTTGCTTCACTGCAGAAATATTGATCATTTAATGAACACAGAAAGGTCAGATTTTGGCAAGACAAAAGTTTTGTCGCCCACAGAAAGTAATGTGAAAATCAAACAAATAATTTACTTCAAATACAAAGATATGTTTCATAACATTGGTGAATGAAGTTGTGGTGCTATTAGAGCCATATTTAATATTTTGTGTGACTTCCATGAGCTTGAAGGACTGCATCCATGCGGTTCGACAATGATTCATACAATTTATTGATGAAGTCATCAGGAATATCAAAGAATGCAGTCTTATATGCCTCCCAGAGTTCATCAAGATTCTTTGGTTTTGTCTTCCAAGCTTCCTCTTTCATCCTACCCCAAACATGCTCAGTGATGTTCATGTCTGGTGACTGGGCTGGCCAGTCCTGGAGCACCTTGATCTTCTTCGCCTTGAGGAACTTTGATGTAGAGATGGATGTATGAGATGGAGTACCATCCTGCTGCAAAATTTGACCCCTTTTATGATTGGGAATGTAAGAGGTAGCTAATACTTCTTGATATTTTAGGCTATTGATATTGCCTTCCACCTTGCAAATGTATCGCACACCCCCATACTGAATGTAACCCCAGACCATGATCTTTCCACCACCAAACTTAACTGTTTTCTGGGTGAATCTTGTATCCATACGGGCTCCAGTAGGTCTCCTGCAGTATTTGCGGCGGCTGTGGTGTAATTCAACTGAAGATTCATCTGAGAAATCCACCTTCTGCCACTTTTCCAGCGTCCATCCGTTTAGCAGGCTGTGGGCCTTGGCAAATGCCACATGGCTTTTTAATTGCCTTTTGTTTAGTGCTGGCTTCTGGGCACTGATTCGACCATGGAGGCCATTTCGAGACAGAATCCTACAAACTGTTCTAGTTGACACAGGGACTTGAGGTGACCAGGCCTGGTGGAGCTCTGCTGCAGTGAAAGAGGGGCTGGCTTTGGATTTTCTAACCAACAAACATTCCTCCTGAGCAGTTGTCTTGCAGGGTCTGCCGGACCTGGGCTTGTCAACAACATCTTCAGTCTCTTCAAATCTTTTTTTAATTCTTTGTACTTGATGCTGAGACACATTAAAGGTGCCAGCAACCTCTGCAGTGGATCTGGTCTTCAGCCTCTTGATAATCAAGGCTTTGGTCGCAGGGTGGATTTTTGGCATGTTGTCAGAGGTCAAGTTGCAGTTCAAGTGAAGGTCTGGGGTGCTGGGGTTCTTTTTATACACACCCACTAATTAACCGATCAATTAGTGAGCACAGGTGAGGCTGTAAACTAGGATGGGGTGCATTATATGACAAGGCGACAAAACTTTGTCTTGCCAAAATCTGACCTTTCTGTGTTCATTAATTGATCAATATTTCTGCAGTGAAGCAAATTTATTTTCATAAATTAAACCTCATTTGGGAGAGTTTCAGCTTTCATATGAGTCATTTCTAAAACTAATGGATGAATTTAAAGTCAGGTTATAAGCTTTTGTTTCCACAACATGGATAAGCGATAGAAGTTCTGTCAGGGACTGTAAGTAAAAAGAAAAACTAGGTGTACCAAGTACAACTTCTTACTATAGTATTATCACATTATCCACTTCATTATGTTAATGTATCATTAAGGCATTCACTTTGACAGTCCTAATGTATATATGAAGTATTTCCCATTCATAGCATGTTGAGTCTACATGCAAAGTGCAGATTAAACTAAACTTTCATTATACATTTGCATGTGACGTGCAGATTATTTCCCACACCAGTTTGTGTAACTTTATGTAACACAGTGGGATTCATCAGAACTAAATAAGACCACAGATGGTTGGACTATTCTGTTATTGCGCTGGGTGTCACCTTTGATCTTCCAGAGTGATTCAGGTCTTTGATCATGTTATTCTTTGACAAGTCAAACGCTAATTGGCTTCTGTACAGAACGACATTTCTCTCTGACGGATTATAAAGGCTGTGATAAATCTGTACCTTGGCTGTGAGGCTGAAGAAGCCTTTGGGTTCCACCATTTTCTCCAGCACGTGACACTTGATGCCAGCAGTGCTGTCGTATTCGTACGCCACACCATACTCCAAGTGCACGTTATCCACCGTCAGGCTCACGTGGTCCTTCTTGCCGTCAATCATAGCGATGGTGTTGAACTTGTCCATCACCTCTGCAGAGCAAAGAGGTTTAGTCAGAACTGCACCTCAAAATGAAAAAATCAGCTTAAACCCAACTTAAAACTAGCTTTAACAGTGTTTCTTGAGTTAACTTGATGTTCACCCAACTCAAACTTCTTAGTTTAGTCAAAAGTTCTCCAAATTCTGGATTTTTAGTTTAGGTAAAGAATAAAACAATTTCGCTTGTCAAAGAGTGGTCAAAATGATACACGACTTCATCATAATTTAAATGCTTGCACTACTCAGGAGCCCCTGAATTTAATCAGAATTCAGTGTCTATAAATGTTTAATTCACTGCAAAACTTTTAAAAGTAACTTGTAAAGTAACCATTCAAGTGTTCACCCCAACATCAGAAGATGAGTTTGAAGCTTAGTAGCCACGTTTACATGCAGCCTAATAATATGTTAATTATCTGACTAATAGCTCAATTGGAGTATAATTCTGTATGTCCATGTAAACACCTCACCCGGAATAGACAAGTTTGATTGAGGTCATCTGAAATACAATTTCAATCCAGTTGAACAAGGTGGGCAGTCCTGTAAACAATCAGTTAAATAGAAGAATACTAGCCATATAAATGCCTGTATCCATTTACATTCCCAATCGGAAAGTTTAAGTACGTTTTATACATGTGTGTTCACGTCATGGCGAAAATTTAGAACGTTCAATATGGCAGAGGAGACCAAGTTTATGCTTTGGACTTTAAAGGATGGTGGTGGGACGGGCGTCCAGCTTATGTGTCTCAGAACACGACGTCTTCCTCTTTAATAAGTACACATGAAGTACGCTTTCCTGAGTCTGGCATCATTTTAAAGTCTTAATTTTAAAGTCTTATTGCTGCTCGTCTCACTCTGACTAGACACACGTGATGCTCTTTGTCATGGTAACGTCTTCACTAAGTGGTATCCTGCGCATGTGCGTAGTTCTGCATCGGATTACTTGTAGTGAGCATGTAAACCCGAGATTTTCCATCAGAGTGTTGAGTAGAGTGAGTAAATAAACACCTAAGTCTTAATCTATAATCAGAATATATTCAATCACACTGGGGAAAATCACAGACAGTGATTCTGCGACCGTCCATAACTGGGGAAGCAGGTGGAGAAAAATGCCTTCTGGGACTGTGGAATGGAAAGAGTCCCAGCTAATGGAGAAAAAGAGTACAAAACAAAACTGAAATGAATAACTAAAAAGGTGAAGGGAACTTTTGACTTAATTAAGAAGCTTAAGTTTGGGGGACTCTAGTGTCTTAAGAAAAGCTGTGTAATAAGCTACCTTAGCGAAGCTGACTTCCATTTCTTACACAGTGAGTGATACATTTACATTTATGGCATTTGGCTGACGCTCTTATTCAGAGCGACTTACAATTTGATTGTTTTACACAGGTAGGCGAAGGTGGTGTTAGGAGTCTTGCCCAAGGACTCTTATTGGTATAGTGTAGGGTGCTTACCCAGGCGGGGGACTGGGTATGGGAATTAAGTGATGCTTATACCCCACCAAATTAGCACTGTGCAAAACTGCATAAACCATCACTCGCACTTGCTTATGTGGTTTCTGGCACTGTATGATATTCTGGTATCTGTAAAAATGGACACAGTAGTAGCAGCCATCCTATTTCCATATTTTCGCCTAATTATCGCTTTAAAAGCTAATAATGCTTCATGCATTATTAACTGATCATCCAATACGAATACAATGACTTAATAATGCCAGATTTTGTCATGTATGGCACAGGGAATAAGTTCTACAATAATTCTTCAACAGTCTGGGCTGCTGAAGCAGGAAAGCAACGTCATCTTCAATGAGGTGGATGATGTGAAATATTCCCCTTCTACTGAGCAGCAGATGGAGCTGCTGAAGTGAAATGTGAAGTGTCATGAGAGACCAGCCTCATGTTCTCATGACTGGAGTGAACATTACAAAGATTAAAATGACACTGAGAGTGTGAATATGTTAGTTTTTGTAGATTTATCAGGGCTAACATCATTTTTTTACACATTTTGTAGGAAAAATTCAGAAAAAGAGGGCTACCCTACAGGAATAGCACAAGTTTTTTTCAAAGGAAAGGGGTGTATGATTGGATGATGCCAGTTGACATTTAGACTGTGTAAAAAATTGCATGTCAATTATTTCACTAAATGACATTAAAAGTTGAGAAAGTGGATATACAATATATATCTTGTCACTGTTGGAATCAAAGGAGAAAACTTTTTATTTTGAACTTTTCAGGAGAAACAAATTCTTAAGTTACATTGGACGCTTTTTTCCCCAGGTAATTTTGGGACATTCTTATTAGTCCATTCATTGTAAAATTTTCACACAATATAAAGGTCAACCGGTGTCAAAAAAAAAAAGAGTAGCCGCTTAAAAGTCCAGGTTTATTAAAGTTTAAGGCTTATTATTCAGTAACTACAAGGACTTCAATGCAACCTGGCTAAGCTAATGTTTAGGTTATAGAAGGACGTAATAAAACTTTCGGCCTGCTGGTTGGCCATGGCCATTTAAGGAGATGAGATGATATAAAAAAAGAAAATGCAGATGACATGAATCTAAATACATATAATATGTATATGTATATATAACATGTATATAAAACTGATTAAGTGTGTGTGTGGTTATGGATGTGCATGTGGAACTACCTTCCACTTTGCACTCAAACACCTCCCCATTCTCCTCTGAGCTGGGCTTTTGGTTGGCCTTCTGGTGGTCCTCCTGGGCGCTCTCATTGTTATTATAAACCCACTTTATGGAGTCTTGCTGAAATAAGAAACAACCAGGAGAAAACAGAAACCCTTTAGACTGGCATTAGGGTTTTGGTTCATTTGGCAAAAACAGAACTTATGTTACCATAACAGTGGAAACTGCAGGCATATGAATGTAAATGGAATACACTCCTCTTCCTCTCCCATGCCGGATTAGAGCCAGAGACCAGGCGGTCAGCCACAGCGCCTTTCAGTGGTGTCCAGGCCTGGCTCTGGACATCTAACCAGCAACTAAGTAATCACTCTCCTCATTCATCGGCAAGCGCTCTCACCCATAAACCACAGCCATAACACCCCTATAGTCCTAACCTCAGACCCCTGGAGTGATCCCTGCTCTGCAGGATACCAACCTCCACCCTTAGAGCCAACACTACAATTACTGCTGGGTAAAAATGCCGGCTGCAGACTGGGCTTTTTTTCCAACAGTGCAGGTCAAACACAGTACAACACTGAATACAACAGAAATATTGTTCCTTTGAATTTTTATTTTACTTTGCTTTATTTTAGTCATTTCTGACTGCCAACAAACTTTCGTAGACCTGAACATTTATATTCTTCAAATGTGACGATGTATGACCACAAAAGCCAGGGCAGTTCTACACCAATGGGGAGCTCTACAACAAAGGCTAAGTATATATACTTTCTTTCATTTTTAACACTTTTTAAAGATGATTAATATTGGAATCTGTATTAAAACAATAGAACAACAGAAAAAAGTAGTCCACACGTGTCCCAGCACTACCTGAGTGGGTCTGCGGAATTTCCTGCAGGCGGTGACGTGCGCGATCACGCTGGCGTGACTCTCCTTACTCACGTTGATGCCGTTGACTTTAATGATGCACTGACCTGGGTGCAGTCCAGCCACGGCCGCAACCGTGCCTGCAAACATAGACGGACAGGGTGAGGTCAGGAGAATAAACCACATACTGACAAACACTGAGAGACAGACAGATGGAAATGCAAAGAGAGGCAGAGACTGGACTAAACCCCGCTAAACAAACAGTTTGTCTATTAGCATGTTTACAAGCAGTGGCACAAACAGGGACAGTCACTCGTTCTGAATCCACACAGCATGAGTCACACTCAAAACAGTCACTCCTCAGGTAGACTTCATGTAAATTCCAGGTCAAGATGTCAGTTAGCATGATAAACCGCACATAAACAGGCTGATAACAGGGCCCAGCTTACATAAACACAGCTTTCAGCTGGAAAACACAAACAGGAACGGAAAGCTAAAGGCAGCATATTGCTGCTGTCACAGGAAGACCTTGTTCATAAGTTGTTAATGTACATTAATGTAATGAGCTTTGATTGGAAACAATTTAGGACCATTTCTATTGGTCCATTTCCTGTGATTGTTGGAAAAAGTTCAATCAAGGTGAAGGTGATGGAGCTTGCTAAAGTTCTCAAACAACACTCGAAAAACTGGAAAAGTCTACAGAGCCACAGCAAAGAGCTTAAACATGCTCTGAGACTAATGATAAGGACAGTCAGAGAGAAGCCAGCAATCACACGAAAAGGAAAGCAGCAGGAACAAGTTCCCAAGACAACAATTAACAGTGAAAGACAATCATCTCTGTTCCTACAGCTCTGCTAAAAAATAAGCACATACATGCACATCTAAAACTTGCACACAAGCATTTAGGCCAGGGGTCGGCAACATGCAGCTCTTTTACTGCCTTGTCGCGGCTCCACAGCAGAATTCGATCTTAAGGTAAAAAATAAAATAACCCTCCATTGCAGTAAAACAAAGCTCTGCTGATCGTTCAACACAGGTTTAACAACACATGATTTTAAACACTGGAGTTAATGTATAATAGCTAATTCACACTTTAACCCCGAAGATTGGCGTGCAGAACTGCTGGTCATCATAGCAATGCAGACAATCTGGCCTATCTAGTAGCTAATGAAAAGGCAAAGAGAACGATTTTAAGAACACTGATCATTTCCAGACGAATGGAGTGATCTGCATTTATAAGCACTCAGCTAGTTTCCTGATATATTTAATCTGTTACGAGAAACTGTCAAACACTAAAAAGTCATCAGCTTCTGACGCCTCAGGCACCATTTACAGTGGAAAAGGAAAAATTCAAACAAGAAGCTGGCAAATGAGGAGCCTCCTAAAAAATCTAATGCGGAGAGACATTTTACAAGAAACTGTTCCACATTTTGTGGAAAGGTTTCCTGCTGGAGATGCGAGAAAAGCAGCTATAGCTGAGCTAAAGCTTAAAGTAGAGCAAAGTAAGTTTGTGTTTTCATTTATATTATATATTTTTTTGCCTGTGCCAGCACATACTGAGACATATTTACAGTCAAGATGGTAAAATGAACATAAAATGTTGAGGCTCCCAAAATTTCATTTTTGTTGAAAGGACAAAATGGCTCTTAACATTTGGCTCACTGGCCCCTAATTTAGACAACTCAGATTTCTTTCAGAACAATGTACTCTGATCAGGCCAAACCAAAAGAGAACTTGTAAGCAATAACTCAGCTCAGATGATCAGAGAAAGAAGGGCACCAGGAACACCACACCCACAGCAAAGTATGGAGGTGGAAGCATCAGGACATAGGGCTGCTTTTCTGAAAATGGTCCTGGGGCATTATACATCACTGTAGGAAGATATCAGTGGAGAGCTGAATTAAATAAAGGAGGTGATGGTGCTTGCATGGCCTAACCCATTACCTGACTTGACTACTGAAAAACTGCGTGTCCAATGGGAGGTGCTCTTAACTTGGGGGAACTAAAGAGAAACAGGCCAAAATTGAATCAAAATGCTTGCAAAAGCTAATTACGTCTTACCGTAGATTACCAACAATGAGCTTGTAACAAAAGCACTATTGTTATTCATTCATAGTGTTGATCTGGATACGTGCACTGGTTTATTTAATAACAAAAGCAAAAGTGTCTGAAACACTTGTTTCCACTTATTGTAGACCTTAAAAGTGTTACAAATCTTAGAGGAATTTTTTTACTCTCAGTGCATTAAATGCATTGTTTTTATTAAAACATTCAACCAAATTCATACATTTAAATGAAATGTCCTGCTTTTGCACCAGTTCTTTCTAATGTAGTTCATGACATAATGTTATGTATAACATTGAAATAAATGCGCTATATGGACTCATAATCATTTAAAAATACAGAGATTTGCACTGTAAGAACATTATGGTCACAGTTATGGTTGTTCTCTTTCAGTTCTTGAAGAAAGAAATTCTTCGTTTAATTTGTATGAATGCATTAAATATGTTTTGTCTCTCTATGAGAGGAGGGGGACAGTGGTCAGTGAACGAAAACTATGCTGAGGTGCGTATGCTCAAGCTCAGACAGTCAAACTGCTGCAAGAGCTTTCATGATAGCCATCCTACTGTGGCCAGCGGGGGACACTGAGCAAGCTCAGAGCATCACAGTGCACGCCTGTGATAAATTTCCTCTATTTCAGCCCCTCACACTGACCCATAACACTCGTTCTTCCATTAGTGCTGCCTGCAGAGACACACAACCACACTCAGACAGAGAAGAGCTCACAGGAGTGAGGAAGAATGAGCTAAAGTGGGTGAAAACAAAGGGGGGAGGGGCTTAATTCTTTCATTCATTCAATTCAGAAACTGTTTATTTGAAGTCTACACCGTCTTAAGACTTGAACTCAACCTGAAACCAAAACTGACCTGGTACTTTGCGTCACTGGTCACAACATTCTTTTTCAGAGACCTCCCTGATACTATGCTTCATGAACAAGTACGTCAGAGTGCAGAAGGAGAACGTGTCATAAGTTCTCACTCACACCGACTTTATATCTAGACAAGTGGTCTCCACTCTGGTCCTAGAGAGGCACCTTCCTGCAGAGGTTAGTTCTAAGCACAATTCGCCACACCTTCTCCAGATAATCTGTAAGTCCCTGACCAGCTCTATTAGATCTATTAGAGTTAAGTTATGGGTGAGGCACCTTATTGGATACATGTTGGAACTAAACTCTGCAGAAATGCAAATCTCCAGGGCCCACTGTACTGTTGCGGTTGGATTTGGAGCTGCTTCTTCAAAGTGGCAACTTTACAGAAGGAAGAACATTCTTTACATTTAATGGACGTTGCGGTCGTATACTAAAGCTCAAATTACATGTTTTTCTAAAAGTGAAAATAGGTTAACATATCCTCCACAGAAAACAAACAAATGTTTGACATAATGTAAAAAAAATAAAATATAGCATATAAAATATACCATATGCCACATTTAATATATTTTTTTCATTAAAATGTGCAGAAGTGTGCTCTCTATAGTGGATGTGTTAACACATTTTCACTTCATTTTCACATCAACAGGTGCCAGGAGTGACAGGGGTGCACAAACTTTTGCACATGACTATGTTTTAAGTGATTTGGGACTATTTCTGTTAGTCTGTCTATTCTAAAATATGTACAGAATTTAAAAGGGCATCTACCATGTTCAAATAATATAATATAATAAAATAATATAATACATTTTTAAAAATTAAAATGGAGAGATGGTCCTTTAAAAGGTTCTATAGTAAAAGCAATGGTTCTTTTTAGAGCCAAGTTCTATATAGAATCATGTCATGCTTTACCTTTTTTTCTACAGGGTGTATTTTGGTTTGTCCATCTGAATTTACATGACCAAATCATAAGGCAAATTACTTAGTAACTGCATGAAATAAACGGACATTTTATTAGATTTTTTTGTAAACGCTCCCCTCAAATGTGTTTTATGATCAAACACATATTGCAATATGCTTACAATTTACTGCTGAAAGCCAATACCTTTGACGCTCCTAAAATAATTTTTACGGAGCAGATCACTGAGAAGACACCATCTGTTTATGGTTTATAGCCCAGATTTATAGAAAAATGGGTCGACTTTCAGCAGAAAAAACAAATTGTGAATTCAGCTTCTTTTATTATAAGGATTTAAAATGATATCACCATCTATTTGACTGGAAGGAAGACAGTTATAGCCTCATATGACGCCCAGCTTCTGAATGTAGCTTATGAAATATGACAGATATGAAGAATATGTCGAAGTGCGTTTTGGAAACATCGGTGGTCTCAAGGAGTTGAAGAGGTTAAATGGTTGTTTTCATGGTGAAATGGTTCTTCACACTGATGGAGAATGTGCTGTCTATAGTTCTATCAAAACCTTTTTGAGAAAATGGTTCTATGTAGCACAAAAAAGGGTTCTTTCACTGTTACAAGCTTGACGCCGTAACAAGGCCGGCTTTTTCTTACAGCAATTTCATACAGTGAAAAGTGACCTGCGTTTGGACCAATACTCTATTTAAAAGGAATTCTGTAAACATTTAATAAAATAAAATGACACACTCAGAATGATACACTCACGTCTTACTACACAGTTAGTACAGTTAGTCTACACTGATTGTTGTTGTTTACAGGCTCTTCGTGACTGATCTAAATCAGTTCTTCAGTGCTCTAGAAGTACTGAGCACAGCCATCATATACTCATAACTGTATATTCTGATGGAATTCATCACAGAAATGATAACACATCGTGTTACTGCCCATCCCTACCCACTGATGGGTCACTCCTCCCCATGGTGCTGTGTCTGAGCTGAGGGAAAATTGGACTGCATCTCATACTCCATCATGGGCTACAGAGATGGCTGTGAGAAATGTCTTATATGTTCTCTCTCTCTCTTTCTCTATCCATCCTTCTCTCTCTCTCTGAAGTGGCTCTCTCATCTCCTGCTATCATTTGTACTCTCGCTCTGTCTTTTTCTGTCCCTCTATTTCAGAAATAAAGCCATTCTCCTCAGTGCCGCTGTTGAATGGGCTGTTTTTTATTGCGATCCACTCTGTCCTCCGCCAGGTTTGATAGGAGCGCAGTTCAGAAGTGGACGAGAGCGTGTCCAGCCCTTTACCTTCACACAGTTCCAGATAACAAAGAGAAACAAAGAGAAAAGAGCGGCATCCTATCTCTCTCTCGACACTTCTCTCTCTGAATCTTTCATACCTGTCTATTTATCTCCCTTTCAGTTCAATTCAGTTCACAATGTGCAGTACAGTATTGCTAAAGCATCACAACAGTAGCAACGAACAACAAGAACAATTAAGAAAACAGAATAAGAACATAAATAATAACCATATTAATTAGTATAATCATAATTTTACAGTGGTATTGTTATCACTATAATTATAAGCATAATAATTAATAAAGTAATGACATCTGCAATTTTTGCCAACACAAATAAGTTGTGTAATGTTGGGGCTAAGCAGAATGTCAGTATGAAGGGTGGGTTGAGTAGAGTGGGGGTATGGAGAGTCAAGAGTGGGCTAAGTAGGGGTACGGAGGGTGGGGTAAGTAGAGTAGGGGTACGGAGGGTGGGGTGAGTAGAGTAGGGGTACGGAGGGTGGGTTGAGTAGAGTAGGGGTACGGAGGGTGGGTTGAGTAGAGTGGGGGGTATGGAGGGTCGGGTGAGTAGAGTGAGGGTATGGAGAGTGGGGTGAGTAGAGTGGGGGTATGGAGGGTGGGGTGAGTAGAGTGGGGTTATGGAGAGTGGGGTGAGTAGAGTGGGGATATGGAGGGTCAGGTGAGTAGAGTGGGGGTATGGAGGGTGGGGTGAGTAGAGTGGGGGTATGGAGGGTCAGGTGAGTAGAGTGGGGGTACGGAGAGTGGGTTGAGTAGAGTGGGGGGTATGGAGGGTAGGGTGAGTAGAGTAGGGGTACGGAGGGTGGGTTGAGTAGAGTAGGGGTACGGAGGGTGGGTTGAGTAGAGTGGGGGGTATGGAGGGTCGGGTGAGTAGAGTGAGGGTATGGAGAGTGGGGTGAGTAGAGTGGGGGTATGGAGGGTGGGGTGAGTAGAGTGGGGTTATGGAGAGTGGGGTGAGTAGAGTGGGGATATGGAGGGTCAGGTGAGTAGAGTGGGGGTATGGAGGGTGGGGTGAGTAGAGTGGGGGTATGGAGGGTCAGGTGAGTAGAGTGGGGGTACGGAGAGTGGGTTGAGTAGAGTGGGGGGTATGGAGGGTAGGGTGAGTAGAGTGGGGGTATGGAGAGTGGGGTGAGTAGAGTGGGGGTATGGAGGGTGGGGTGTGTAGAGTGGGGGTATGGAGGGTGGGGTGAGTAGAGTGGGGGTATGGAGGGTCAGGTGAGTAGAGTGGGGGTACGGAGGGTGGGGTAAGTAGAGTAGGGGTACGGAGGGTGGGGTGAGTAGAGTGGGGGGTATGGAGGGTCGGGTGAGTAGAGTGGGGGTACGGAGGGTGGGTTGAGTAGAGTGGGGGGTATGGAGGGTCGGGTGAGTAGAGTGGGGGTATGGAGAGTGGGGTGAGTAGAGTGGGGGTATGGAGAGTGGGGTGAGTAGAGTGGGGGTATGGAGGGTGGGGTGAGTAGAGTGGGGGTATGGAGGGTGGGGGTCAGCATATTTAGCAGCGAGGGGGGCTGTATGGCCCTCTCCAAGGAACATTTGTGTACATTTTTCAAAATTTGGGATTCATTTGATGAATGTGATCATGTAAATTTCCCTTGTGTTTGAATTTTTCAAAGTGAAGAACAAAAAGCATCTCTGTCTCGACCTCACCTGTCAGACAGTGACCACACAGCCTCCCCACTCTGGGCAGCCAGGACTTTTTATACCTGCCCTGCTCTATGGCCAGGCTGTGGTCACTGAGTCTGTACTTGGTCAGGATCTGTCTCTGTTTTGTATCTGACAGTGAGGAGACGCTCTTCCAATTCATTTTCTGTTTTTAGGGCACAACAGCATTTTAATTTACTCTGAGTGTTCATTTCTTTCCCCAGTGTTCCAGATTATCATTCTTACTGCTTTTGATGATGTGATTAATGTTTAGTTTGGGCTGTAAAGCAGTGCTGGAGTGAGGCTGCTATGTGTTAGGATCTGTTAGAGGGTTAATAAGCCTCAGAACTCTATCCTTTCATGTCTTGTTTCTCTCTGCTTTCTGCCGTTGTCTCTCTCTCTGCCTCAGTCTTATTCTTTTTCTCTCTCCCTCTGCATATGGCTATTTCTCGCTTTCTCTCTCTTTGGATATTTCTATTTGCCGCCCCCCCCTCCTTCTTTCTGTAACTCTTATCCTTTTTCTCTTTGGCTATTTTTGTGTTTTCCCTTTTCTCTCTTTTGATAGCTCTTTCCTCTATCTCTCTCTCTCTCTCTCTTTCTCTCAATATCTTTTTTCTCTCTCTCTGTATCTTTTATCTCTCTCTTTATCTCTTTACCTCTCTCTTTCTTTGTATGTTGCTATTTCTCTCTCTCTCTCGCTCTCTCTCTCTCTCTCTCACACACACACACACACTTTTTGCAGGACATCAATGCTGTACAATTGCTGTACAGTTTATCAAGACAGGGGCTGCTAGTGTTGTTACCATAAATACATGAACAATAACTGAAAACTGAAAAATGATCAGAAGTAAATGGCAGAGTTTGAAATGTATGTGAAGTCATTGTTCTGTATGACAATATATAAAAGAAACTTATACTTAACAGAAAGGAAACAAGAAGAATAGACTAGAAGAATATGAGCATAAAATAAACATCATTTCTGTTACTCTTTCTCTCTTTTATTTTGTTTTTCTCTCCCTTAATAGCTCATCTCTCTCTCTCTCTCTCTCTCTCTCTCTCTCTCTCACCTCTGCCGACTGCATGAACCACAGATGGTCCAAATCCACGGATCTGGAAGCCCAGACCATCCACCGAGTCCGGAATCTTCACCGTCCTACAAACACACACACACACACGATAGTCAATGCTTTTGAGCTCATTAAAGGGTGTTTATTTGGCTGGATTTAATAATGGTCATGCTCTTCAAATGGATGAAGCTAATGAAAACTCCTGAGCTCATGAGCTCCAAAAAATGCAAAGTATCCAACAATAAAAGAAGGAAAAGGAAATTTTGAATAAGTTTAAGGGACCATTATCAAATTCTCAGCTTGCAAGCGAGTGACAGAATAGTAAGAGTAATAGAAGCTTACACTCCACCAGTTAGCACTGTGCTGCTAACTGCACGCTAACTGCACACACCTACACTCTTACGTGGTTTCTGACACTGTATGGCTCACTGTTATCTATACAGACGTATAAAAGTAAGTCACACTGCTAAAATGGTAGCAGCCATTCTGAACCCTAGATTTTTAGGTTACTGAGATTAGATTCTCCATCACTGAACAACTCCATACAGTTTGAGAAGCCTGTGTGGTGATTTAGGTATGCAGTGGACCTGTTTCTGACTGCAAATCATGTGATATCACTTACTCTCTGGGTTTGGTGTTGACCAGCACTCTGAGTGGACCTTTGCTGTTGAAGCACTGCTTCAGGAAACTCTCCACCTCATGAAACGGCCTCAGGAACACCAGGTCTCCATTAATGGCAAATACCTTTTTCCCCACCTCCATCCCAGCCATCTGCAGTCAGAAACACACCGAGGAATTCACGTTCTTTGTCAACAGGCCTGCATCATATAAGTAACACACTAGTATCGTGATTGTTTTACTTGAAACTGCAGCCCATGTGAAACACTTTGGACAGGTCATCAGTCCAACACAAGGAAGACAAACAGATATATACATTCACACCTGGGGCAATTTAGCATCTCCAACTGGCCTGACTGCATGTCTTGGGTTGTCTTGGACTGTGGGAGGAAACCCTGCAGACATGGGGAGTACATGCACACAGAAAGGATGCTGACCACCTGGCCAGGGAATGGAACCCAGGTCCTTCTTCTGTGCTGCCCAGACCTGTATTATTTATTATACTTTTGTTTGATTGCATGAATACCTTGATTCATCAAAACTCCTAATGAAACTCTGGAACTGTGATTGTTCTGGATGCTCAAAGTACTGGCAATGAGTATCACAAAAGGCGCAAATTTAAATATTTATTAAAGAAGAATTCAACTGTTGAGATGTAGACAAGAAACATACTGGTGTAGGAGCCAGGAGTCACAATGTATAAAACACAAATGTAGTGATTTTATACACTGTCCAAAATGACCAGCTTTCTGAGAAGGAGCTTTTAAGGCCAGAATACACCCACGGGACAAACATGAACAAACACAAGGGTTCTAATGCTTGCACTTGTCCTTAGAACATTGAGAAAAAGAACTTTGATATGAACTAGAGCGAATGGGAAAAGAACATTCTGGAGTCTTACACCAATCAATCAAGTGTATGACACACCGACCCAACATTTGTGTTTGTTTGCGTTTATTCCTGTTTGTCCCATTGGTGTACTCTGGCCTCAAGAGGCACTAAACTCTTCAGAGGTCTGGTTCCTATCACTGCCACTGTGAACAATTCTGACTCTAGAATAGAACATTTCACATCAAACCACTCTGAATCGATTTGTTTACATTACAACAACTGAATTATGGTAAAATTTTGAAGAAAAAAAAAAACAATAGAATTTCCCTTCAATATACAATATATTGAGAAGCCCTCAATGGAATACTGTTCTATTGTGCAGGGCATCCTCAGTGAAGAGTATCATGGCTATTTACTGACAGCGATTTCAACAGCTATGCTAAAATCTTTTTCATCCATAGAAATCTAGAGCTGCACCCAACAATAACCTTCCATCAATTTCAAATCATACTAAAAATATCTCCTCTTCTACTCTCAAACCAAAGTGCAGTATGGACTAAAAGTTCACAATCTGCCCTTTTCACCCAATTTCAGCTCTCACTTCACAGAGCAAATTATTCACATACATTTACAGCATGCTTTTGTCGTCTCAGCTATAACTGTGACTTCTAAGGGTTCAAATTCAACCTTTATTTAAACCATTCTACATACACAGAGCCAAATCTTTCATCGCCACATGGCGCTTCCTCTGGAGCTCATTCACTGGCCTCTGTTTGATTGAATGAAGCTCACATATTGTCCATATCACAATCCTTCTTCAGCATTACAGCACATGTCTCTGTTTCCTGAGCAGTCATGGGAGAATTAAAGGTTATCCGTTTTCCTTTTGCGCCAATTCAGCATTCTGTTAAAAGGAAAAGGAAGAGTCCCTTGTGCTCCCTCCCCTTCTCTCTCTCTTTCTCTCTCACATGCTCTCTCTCTCCCATGTAGAGCTCAATGCCTGGGTGAATTAATTACACTGTCTTTCAAAAGTCTGGTGACAACCAGGTTTGCAGGTTTTTTTGAAACATGTGAATGCTTTCTTTGACACAGTTTCACTTAATGATGTTTTAATTCTGAGGCAATTCAGCCTTTTAATCTCTTCTCCCTCATCAATATAATTTCTCAATGCTGCTCTCGCATTCACTTCCATATTACTGCTGTTATGTTAGATTATTTGAACATTTCTTGATGGCTGGACCAACAGAAATACTCCAAAATTACTTGAATACTCTTTCTCAATACCACCATTAAAAACGGTGGTTTTAATTTTCTAGTTATTACAAATGTAATATTCTAAAGTTTCTAATATTCTAAAGTTGTAACATTCAACTGTTTAATTGGCAACACAGCAATTCACATTTTTATATGTCCCTGTTTGTGATGCTGAGAGACCAACTTTAGCAGCAGTAAAATCACTGTAACGCACTGTCTCAAATGGCTTAATGCTTTATTTAGGATGTGCTTGAGTCAGATGCAGGACATTTTAATGAGGTGGCCCTTTTGCTGAGTGGACAGTACAAGCAGATTGTTCTTTTACAGCACCATATTAGAAACATACAGTGCGTGCATTCTCTAGCAACAAACTGTGCCTGAAGCGATGCTCCCCCCCCCCCCCCCCCCCCCCCAACACTAAAACTTCAAACTGGTTTTCACCACTAAGCTAGATCAAACTGAGAGCAGCAGGATCACATGTAAAAAAAATAATTGCATTTTTCAAGCATTCAACTGGAATTAGACACACTTCAAACTTATTTAAATCAGTGCTCACCCAAGAATGGAATCAAATATCACAAAATCAAATATTTGGTAACTGGCAGTATTCCTAATGTTTCAACACTCTGTCCACTCTAATTTACTGCACCCTAATCTTTTAATATTTTTGACCTTAGGACATACATAAAAGTCTTAGCAGTTTTAACATGTGACTAAAATCAATCAATATTTCATTTAAGTACATGGACAGTAATTGTAACTAGTTACTACCCACCTCTGAATTGGTTTATAAAGACAGGTCATTAGCTTGACATGAAAGGCAATTTAAGTCAGACCATTTTTTTTTGTTGATTTACTTTCAAATCCCACCATTTTGGGAGGTGTGGCACCACCCTTGGTTGGGATTATATCAAAACACTACAACACTGCAAGTCCATCTCCAGGCACAGCAATATGGGGCACTCCCCTTCAAAAGTGACGCTGCAACAAGTGCATCCCCTGGACCACATTAGAGGGTGGCACAGTCTATATATTTCATATAGCACTTCACTTAAGCTACACAATCTCATAATGCTTTAGACATAAATATAAGTAAAACAGTGGAACACTGGCACACTGGAAAATTCAACATTTTATAATTGAAGTCCATTTTTTTCTGCTTGCTACCAGAGGTATGCTGGTGGGTTCTAGATAGAAGCACTTCAAATGCAACATTCAGCCTTTGTTGTGCAGTTTAGGCCCATCATCAAAACAGAACATTGGCTGAATTTCAGCTCATCCTCCTCAGTGACAGTCCTGGGAGGCTCATGGAGGCTAGACTAGTGAAGGTAATAGCAAGTTGGATAGTATGTCCTCACACAGTTGACAGGCCAAATGGTCCAAATGTCTATATGTATTAGTTCAAACTACAGTCACATACCTAAAAATAAACAAATAAATAAAAAAGTAAAAATATATATAAATTGTATACTTTACAGGGTATCCAGTCAAACAAAGATCTGGCTTTCTGTTTTCTCCAGCTGTTAGTAAAATCACTAGCTAGACTTTGTGGCACACATGGATGCTGTTTATATCTTGTATTAGCACGTGTTTAGTGTCTGAATAGTATCTAAATAAACTTTTTCCAGATTCTCTTTACACTTTTCACTTAAAGTAGTTCCCAGTGTAACCAAATGAGAGCCGATGGTACTCTTCTCTCGTAAAAAGCATCATATCAGCACAGGTCGTTTCTGTTTCACTTTTGTTTACTCTTTTCTCATTACTATGAGAGTGGATAAGCTTGGCCTGGACATGGGTGAAGGCTCTTGGTTTGGGGCTAACTTCAGCCTTGCGTATCCTCCATCTCTCGTTTCATTGTTTATCCTCTCACTTACCGGTCAGCGCTCGGCAGAAACATTTCGGATAATGAAAATGCATTCCGTCTGCACTTGTGTTAACAGTGGTCAAGATCTGTCTCTAACCATTTTAGAAAGGAAGTTTGAGTGATCCAATAGTAATCTGATCACTATGCATCTTTGGGATGTTTAAAATCTTAAAATCTTGATGAGATCCTAACAAGTTAATGCAAGGTATAACCAGATCCATAGACTTTACTAACAAGGGAGAGGGAGAGAGAGAGAGAGAGAGAGAGAGAGAGAGAGAGAAAGAGAGAGAGAGAGCAAAATTTGCATAGGCATATTCCTTCAAATCCCTCACTATAAAACAAACACCACCCTGACCAGAGTCTGATGCTATAGAAGAAGAATCAGCCTAAACGTGCCCAGAATATATTTCTCAGACCATGTCAAGTTCAGGTCAGGTATTAAAGGAAATCCAGGAGGATGAAGGAGAATTCCCGAACATCAAAACGAAGTACTTACCTCCGCATGGGAGCCCTTCTCCACTGACTTTATGATGGGCACTCTGTTACGATCCTCCAGGGTGAAGCCGTATCCACCATCACTAGGCCTGATCTGATGAAGCAGAGAGTAAACTTCACAATATCAGAGAGTAAGGTACTAGGTAGATGCAATCTAGCAAGCAGCACTTAAACTATATGGCCAAATGTATGAGAATCACCAATCCTAATGATTCAGCTTCAGCCAATGCTAACAGGAGTATAAAATCAAGTGCACAGCCATACAATCTCCATAGACAAACACTGGCAGTAGAATTGGTCATGCAGAATGTGGTGCTGTCAGATGATACCACCTTGCCATGAGTCAGTTGCATACCAAGATCTGCAGTCAATTGTAAGTGCTATTATGTAAAAAGAAGCATCTTGGCGATACAACAGCTCAGACCACACAAACTCACAGAGCAGGGCAACCAAATGCTGAAGCACATAGTGTGTAAATATCACCTATTCTCTGTCGCATCACTCACTACAGAGCTCCGGGCCACCTCTGGATGCAACATCAGCACAAGAATTGTGAGCTGGGAGCTTCACGAAATGGGTTTCCATTGCCAAGCAGCTGCACACAAGCTTAAAATCACTATATGCAATGCCAAGCATCAAATGGAGTGGTGTGAAGAATGCTGCAACTGGAGCAGTGGAAACATGTTCTCTGGAGTGATGAATCACACTTCACTTTTTGTCAGTCTGATGGATGAATCTGGGTTTGGCAGATGCCAGTTGAACCTACCAAACTAGTAAATACTCACTGTGAGCCAGGCCTTCTTAACATCAGTGCCTGACCTCACAAATGCTTATCTGACTGAAAAGTCATAAGGTTCCACAGACACACTCCAAAATCTTGTGGAAAGCCTATCCAGAAGGGTGGAGGCTGTTACTGCCACAAAGGGGAGGGAACTCCACATTAATGCCAATAGTTTTGAAATGACATGTCCAACAAGTTCATATAGGTAGGTGTTATGGTCAGGTGTCCACATACTTTTGGCCACATAGTGTACTTATACTAAATGTCACAATATTAGTTTACTTACAGAAAAATAAAATTACACTGCATATATATCCTCTTGCCTCAAATATAGTTGATCATCCAAGACATATTTTTGTCAGTGTAGTTTTTGTTGCATTGGAGCTACGAGACTAATGTAGCTAACAAGTAATTGAAAGCTACCAATTAGCACTGCTACAATTAAGCTTGCAAAGCCACACGATTCTGCTGCAGTACATCTCCCCATAATTTCACTCAGCTGTAGTTCACATCCCTTTCAGGCCAAGTCACTGGACCCAGCCGATCCCAATCATGGGAGTAATTAAAGACCAGTTTAGGAGTGTTCATTCATAATTACTGGGAGACGACTCACAGTTGGCATTAGATCAGGATGAGGGAATGTTAGAAGTCAACAATGCTGAACAGCATTACACCCCCATCATAAGTACCATCAGCTGTGAGCAATTACAGCTCATATCTCTCACCAGCAGAGACTTAGCGATGACGTTTTCCACTATTTTCAGATCGTGCTTCATGGGCTTGTGCTTTGTGTTCGATCCCTCCATCTCTTCGTCAGCGAAGAATCGGAACAACAGCGGCTCGTCCTTAAACTCACTCTTCTCCAGCACTGGGAAAGAGGCAGAAAACAATGAAATTAACCCATATTCACCACCCAGATTGTATGCAGGTCAAGAAATGGCTTGGACAGTGGATGCTGTTCATGTCTATCACTTTAGCGCGGAGGGTGTAAGTTCTATGGATACACATTAATGTTTAAAAGTTTGAAATCACCTGTCATATGAATGATTGCTGTTATTTAATTCATAACTTATACAGTGAAGACTGAAATAATATAAGCTAGACACCAGAAAGCATTTTTAATATTCTATTTCACATTCAAGTTATGGCATGCACCCCTCCCCCTGGGCCTCAACAATTGCTGGCAAGAAGGCCAGACAAAACCCTGCTGTCTTCATGGAGCTGAGTTCAGGCCCCACCTTCCTGCCAGCTCTCATCAGGGCCCAGTGAGACTGTGCATGCCACACATGTATTTTGGGAACATCAAGAATGTATTAAATCATTTAATTTACACACATTTCTTTGTGAAAATTTCTGAAAATCTGCTTTGACATTTAATCACCACTCTTTTACTGTGTCTTTAAGAGTGAATGCAAATGTTCTGATTGGCTGCCTCATTCACTCTAAGCTGAAACACGCTTTGTAACCTCTGTGGGAAAGGAGCTGAATAGGTGGATATATGTAAATGAGTTGGTTTGTGATACATCACAGAAACAACTAATTCAAAACAGTTTACTTTACATAAATGGACTGTATGGAGTGAATGGTATATTTTAAAGCAGGTAAAAGCTGCCTTAATCCTTTCAGACATAAGAGTGAACAATTCATAAAAGGTTACATGACATGACAGATTAAACAGGACTGTCAGCGATCAAGAAATAGATGACTTTCAAGAATGATATACGTTGTTCATATTTACACATTTTAATTACATGTCAGCTGTTATTCTTTACAAAAAAACTTGTTATATTCAAAACTGTATTTTCTTTGACT